>NC_057390.1:86875574-87131848 GCF_019320065.1 Cervus canadensis | reverse complement strand
GGATGCATGAGACAAGTGCTCGGGCCTGGTGCACTGGGAAGACCCAGAGGAATCGGGTGGAGAGGGAGGTGGGAGGGGCAATCGGGATGGGGAATACGTGTAAATCTATGGCTGATTCATATCAATGTATGACAAAACCCACTGAAATGTTGTGAAGTAATTAGCCTCCAACTAATAAAAAAAAAAAAAAAAAAAAAAAAAGAAAGAAAATACTTTGTCTTGATTTCAGGGTGGAATTGTTTTCTTTTTCATTTAAGAAGCTTAATCTGCATGCAAGTACGTGTTCCACTTTTCAAATCTAATTCTAGAGAAAGGGAAAAAATGTTTATATTTGTGGTGAAAGTCCTGATTGGATGCAGCTCTATGATGGTTAGCTCTGATTTTGGTTAGATCCCTTCTCAGAACTGCAATTTCCATTTTGAAAAGTACTTTCTTCCCTCTGTCCCTGGGTTATGCAGGAATGTTGTCTGTGTCATCTGCGTGACCTGAGCCGAGCATTGCCAAGTCATAGAGAACACAGGTTGGATGTCCCTTTTACACCACAAAATTCCCTCACAGCTTCCCGTGAGATGTGGGATTTGATCCAAACTCTCTGCAGTGAACCTTGCTAAATCTGCCCTGTCAACGTCTTCAAAGCCCTTTTAACGCATCTTCTTTCTCCTCTGCTCCAGTCCAGATTTCTTTTTAGAGTTCTTTGAACCAAACCTCGTCCCTGCCTCAGGGACTTTGCATGATCTGTTGATGCACTTTGTTCGGGTCCTTGGAGTGCTTGTCTCCTCAAAGTGGTCCTGTCTGACACATCTAGTTAAAATTATCTCACTGTTACTGGGCATCCTCTCATCAATCACATCCCTTCCCTCCTGAATCTTCAGGCAGTGTCATTATTCCTCCAAGCCCTTATCAACAACCTACATTACATGACATGTTCAGTTGCTTACTTTTGGCTTCCTTTGCTGGAATACATGCTGTGGGAGTGTTATTACTTATCTATCTTGTTCAATGTTATGTCCCTGGGTATCTGCCTATAGTATACTTTCAATAAATATTTTTGGGTGAATAAATTAATTTTTTGCAGAAAAATTAAATTGAATATAATATTTTGAATGAAATTTAATTTATGCAATTTCACCATGTGATATGTATATATGTATGTAAATTTTTAATAGGGAGAACTCATACTGAATGCTTTTGTTCAAATTTCAGAAACAGAATAATTTCTCTGGAAGACAGCATTTGGAAAGATCTTAATAAGCTGGTAAAATTTTACATGAGCATTCATTCTATATACATTTGCAGGGAACCTACAATATAATGGACAGTTGTGTAAGTCTCTAGGATTAAAATGTGAATTAGATAGTTTTCTCCAGTAGATGGGATTAGGCAAAAACAAATGGTGAGAAATAGGATTGGTGCTATGGTGGAAGAAGACATATTGGTGGTTCAAAGCATAATCAACAGCTAGCTCTTAGGAATAACATTTAATGACATGCTGGGCTTTTTAATAAATGACAAATAGAAACTGAAAATAATCTAAATTCTTACCCATTTTAAAACACTGTTCTTCATTACAGCATACTAACACAAATATATGGAATTTAGAAAGATGGTAACGATAACCCTATATGCAAAACAGAAAAAGAGACACAGAAGTACAGAACAGACTTTTGAACTCTGTGAGAGAAGGTGAGGGTGGGATGTTTCAAAAGAACAGCATGTATATTATCTATGGTGAAACAGATCACCAGCCCAGGTTGGATGCATGAGACAAGTGCTCGGGCCTGGTGCACTGGGAAGACCCAGAGGAATCGGGTGGAGAGGAGGTGGGAGGGGGATCGGGATGGGAATACGTGTAACTCTATGGCTGATTCATATCAATGTATGACAAAACCCACTGAAATGTTGTGAAGTAATTAGCCTCCAACTAATAAAAAAAAATAAAAATAAAAAAAATAATAAAACGCTGTTCTTTAATGTTCAGTTAGATGTTTGACAAACCATTTATTGCAAGTTGATAAAAAAAAAAAGTGTGCACAACTCCAGCCTTCCCATCCTTTTCACTGTTCTAATGGATGTGGCATTTCTGAGAGACCAAGAGAAATAAGGAGAAATGCAATAGACTCCGACCTTATGGTGAACAATAAACACCTTCCAGTCGTGTTAAGTGGATGCTAAATATATAAAGCTAATTATTTCGTGAACTGGTGTCCTTCAGAGATTAAATTGTAGTTTATTTTCTGCCCGCTGTCTGTTACAGCAAAAATTCTCCAAGCAACCTGATCTAAAAGTAGCAGCATCTGTAGAGAATATTCTTGCTATGTTAGTCTCTGAATATCTTTTTGGGGGACTTGAATTATGTTGCTAATTATTTCAAGTGTCCACTTTCCTTTGCTTGCACTGACCTGATTAATGTATGGTTCTTCACTGCAACATCTCAGCGGGATCTTTTAGAGGAGGAAACTCTGCAGCAGAATTGTCTGCACCAGAGTCAGTGCTGGAATATTTATACCATTGAAAGGATTGTCCTGAAATGGTCATGTCCCAGTGAGCTGCCTGAGTGAGACTTGCCTATGTTCAGGTTTATGTCCTGGCACTGCTGACTGATGTGGGACTCCAACCAGAGTAATTAAAGTGAGTTCTGGATCTCTGCATGGGAACAACTAGATTGCTTCTCAAAGTCTGATGGCTACCAAGAGGGAGAGGGAAACACAAAGAGAGGAAATTAATTCACACACTAATGAATTTTTTAATTAGTACTTAAAACTCCAAACTTCAGCAGCATATGTCCCTGTAGGGAATGGTATAGAATGATCCAGGTAATTAGAGAGAGCAAAGATATTAAAACAACTTATGGATATAATGCAACAGAAGATGTTTGAAGGTCAATGGCAGCCATTGAACACAGGATATGAAGCTATTAAGAGAAAATATAGGTTTGATATTAGTGCTTTTTTTTTTTCCTGAAAAGAAACAAGAACAATCACTAAATTTAAAATAAAGGATTACATGCCAGAACAAAGATAAATCCCTGAAAGGGCATTAAAGGCTCTTTGGATATAAATTGGCCATTATTAATATTTTTAATTTGCTGTGTCATAAATCAATTTTTATTGTATAGTTTCCCAATAAACTTGAAAAGCTAATGTTTTAAGGATAATTATTGCAGTTTTCTGTAAGTATGATGATGATGACGATATACATAATAGAGCTTTAAAGAAACAAGGAAGTCATGGTGTTGTCATTTCTTCATCTTTTATAGCATTTCTGACTATAAATGCCCCATACCCTGAAAAGAGGAATGAAATTCTCAATATATGTGTGAATATTTCCCTTCAGAAGGCTTTCTTTAAAATCTAGAAATGGAAATTGTACATTTGCACGTATTCTAGGTCCAGCTATCTAGAGTTAGGGTACGACCTTCAGAAAACACATTTTAAACAGTGAAGAGGCAGGACCACCATTCTGGAGTTCTGCCTCAGCTTCAACTGCGAGAAGTTACTGATGCCAAGAGGGCAACCTTGGTTTTAACTGGGGTGGGTATTGGTCAACAGCAACTGAGGCTGCAGACACATCCTCCAACAGATCATTCACCATTTTTGTCACAATTATGTCACCACTGAGCCTCGCCACGCTCTCCTGCTTTCAGTCTTTGTATTCTGGAATCTATCCGGCATCCAGTTACCAACACAGTCTTCAAAAAATACCACTTCCACGATGCCTCTCTGTGGCCGAACAGAACACTTCATTAGCCTATGGGATATTTCTTAACATTTTTTTGCTCCTTGCACTGGTCTACTGCACTCTAACAAAGTATGGTAACAAAATACCACAGATGGAGAGGCTCAAACAACAGAAATTTATTTTCTCAGTGCCGGAGAGCAGAAGTCCAAGATCAAAGTGTCTACAGAGTTAGTTTCTCTGAGGTTTCGCTCCTTGGGGTATAGACAGCTGTCCTCTCTGTGTGTCTTCACTTGGTCTTCAGTCTGTGCGTGTCTGTGTCCTGGTTCCCTCCTCTGATAAGTACACCAATCCTATTGGATGAGGGCCCCACACATACGACTTTAGTTGTCTTAATTACCTCTTTAAAGGCCTTTTCTCCAAACACAAGCTAGGGTACTGTAGGTTAGGGCTTCAACATATGGATTTGAAGGGAGCCAATTTAGTCTGTTGCAGTTCTCATCCAAGCCTTCAATGACCTGACTTGCAAATTTACAATTTACATCCTGACTACGACCTCATTGGTATTGCTGGAGGCAAGCTGGGTGTGGATTTCTAATCCTCACCTTCACTAAGTTGAGTGTCTGTGGATACACAGTGTAGATGTTGCAGCTGGGTCCTCTGTTTTTGTATCTGTTGGAGGGAGATCTTAACGTGGTTCACAGAGCGCCCCTCCAGCCGCTGCAGTCTCAGGGTGCCCCCCACCTCCGCTCTCCTCCTCTACACGCTCCTCTGACCCTCTTGTCACTGATCATATACTGAGGCATGTTTTACATTTAATTTTTATATCACTGAATAATATAGGCCCTATAATGATAGGGATTTTCTTTTGCATTTGTTTTTTCCTACAGAGCATGCAGCAAAATGATGTGCATTAGCATCATTGATTAACTGAAATTAAATCAAATAAATTATTCATCAATGTTCTTGCTTTTCTGTACCACCTGGGGGTTGGTGTAGAAGAAAGTCCTTTGAAATTACTTCCACATGTGTCCTGTAACAGCTAAGTCCTGTTTCAGGAAGAGGTATCATTTTCTTGCAGTGGAATCACTGAACAAATGCATTCAGCTTCTTCAGAAAAATACATCTTGAGAGACAAGGAAAGTACTTTCTGTAATTTACAGGGAATGTTTCTCTGCTTTTAAGTTCTATGTGCAGGGTTTCTAACCAGGGGCTCTCTGCTCTTGCCGCCTCTCTGCTTTTCTCTGCTCTTGGCCATTTCTCCCGTAGATGAAAGAAATAAACAGACATCTGTTTTAGGATAAGATCTCAGAACACACAATGGGATCCTCAGCAATGTCTTTAGAGCAAGAACGTCAGCATGGCAGCTGCCATAGTCACACGCTCTAGGTGGAGAATGTGGCGGAGTTCATGCTTTAGCTCAGTTCTTCACCTCTTACCTACACAGTGCAACTCACATACATGCATGCACAAGTACACATGCATGTGCACACCTGCGTGTGCAAGTGACTTTACTCATCCCTGCAACCATTTCCCTTTTACCCACTTGCTTGGTGCCATATCTCACTTTTCTTTTGGAAGTAGTGTTCATGCCAGGCCACCACTATCAGAGTCATGAGGACAGGGGGTTCCATGGGGTAGAAACACCTCCTGTCTGGTATGCAGGAGCCATTGCTGAATCCCCCTTCCCACCTGAGGGGCCCGTGCAGTAGCTCACTGTGCTCTCTGTCTTCAATTGATCTCTTCAAGGTGGAAGAGCAGTGGATTTGGATGGGTAGTTAGCTGTTTGAAAACCACTGGTTTTCTGCCCCCACGTACCTGTGTACTCTTTTTCACCAATCATACAAAACCCACTTTATTCATAGGCAGAACTCAAGGCTCCATCCACAGGCTGGACTCTTGAGAGCCCAGCATATCTGAGCAATGTTCCGTCTTCCCCATCAGGTCCTGTGGGCTCCATGAAGCCCAGCAACTTACAGATGAGAAGAGAAATGATCTTTGCTTCTTGGGCTCCGGGGCACACTTTATGGTCTAGTCTGGCTGTGAGACCCACTCCCCTGAGTTCTGGAGGGCAGTCACCATTCTTCTTTCCCTGCAAGTGCGGCAGGTGTTCCCAGCCAGGAATCCACTCATTCTACAGAGGAGCAGTGATACCGGTGCACCCTAGCCCTTCTGGCCCCTGGGTAGCAGGTACAACTCAGACCTCCGGAACCTCAGCCGTGTCCATAAACCTTTAAGTCAGTGGTCATGGTCCCCTTGACTTTCATGTCTTCAGATTTTCATGTGTCATGTAAGCACCTAAATCACTCAACTTATTTGCAATTTTTATTAAACTTTTTATTTTGTATTCATTCTCCCCCAAATTCCCCTCCAATCCAGGCTGCCACATAACACTGAATGGAATTCTCTGTGCTATACAGTAGGTCCTTGTTGATTATCCATTTTAAATATAGCTATGTGTACATATCCACCCCAAACTCCCTAACTATCCCTTCCCCCCCCAGCAACCGTAGTTCATTCTCTTAGTTCACTCTCTAAGTCTGTGAGTCTGTTTCTGTTTCATAAATAAGTTCATTTGTATCATGTCTTTTTAGAGTCTACATATAAGGGATGTCATACAATATTTCTCCTTCTCTGTCTGACTTACTTCACTTGGTATGGCAATCTCTAGGTCGCTCATGTTGCTACAAATGGCATTATTTCATTCTTCTTGATGGCTGAGTAATATCCCATTGTATATATGTACCACGTTTTATTTATTCATTCCTCTGTCAAGGGACATTTATGTTGCTTCCTTGTCTTGCCTATTGTAAACAGTGTTGCTATGAACACTGAGGTGTGTGTATCCTTTTGGATCATGTTTTGCTCTGGACATATGCCCAGGAGTAGGATTGCAAAGTTACAGGTAGGTCTAGTTTTAGGTTTTTTTAGGAACCTCCATACTGTTCTCCACAGTGGCTGCAGTAATCTACTTGTTTGCTTTTTGCTTCCAATGCCTAGAATGGTCCTCCTCTCTTGACTGAATCCTGACTGGCACTACCAGACACTTATTTCACGTAAATCCCATGAGACCGGCATGACTTGCCTCTTTCAGTGGTAACCATGCCTCCCACTGTCACACTTAACCGTGTCCCTGAGTGAGCTGTGCATCCTAGAAGGTGGACACCTGTGCCTCTTACCTCCACGCTGTTCCTACTGACACAGGCTTGATGGCCAGGTGCCCAGTGAGAATAGCTCATTCGTGGTCACATGGCTCATGAAAGGCAAAAAAAATTCGAGTTGGGGTCAGCAGATGCAAACTCTGATACACAGGATGGATAAACAGCAAGGCCCTGTTGTAGAGCACAGGGAACTCTATTTGATGTCCTGGGATAAACCAGAGTGGAAATGAACATGAAAAAGAGTGTCCATACGTGTATAACTGAGTTATTTTGCCATACAGCAGAAATGAACATAACATTGTAAATCAACTACACTTGAATACAAAAGAAATTGATTAAAAATCTTAGAGTTCTGATCAATCTGATTCTCAAATTTATTCCTATTCCTAACCAGCCTATTTTCCATTAGAAGTTAATTTTAAGATTTTTATTCGAGGACATGTCAGAAAAATTGGGGAAAAAATGCTCTTAATCATGGCACAAATCATTCGATAATAAAACTTACTAATAAGTTTGGTAATACCGTAGATAAAAACATGAAAGCAAATGCTGCAAACTAATGAGATTTATCTTTGGATTACCTCTGCTATATTGTTTCCTTAAATGTTTGTCTACTATGAAGACATGACTTCAGTTCCACAATTTATCCTTAGCACACTATTTTGTTTCACAAATGATGAGCTCCCCTTCTGCATTTAAGGCAGAGCCGTGTCCTCTCAGACCAGCGGGGGGAGGCATGCCCTTCCCCATCCTTCACGTCTGTGCAGAGCAGGGGCGGACAAGGTGAGGGCGCGCCGCTCAGGGTGCTTCCTGCAGCGTAAATCTTCAGAGAAAGCCTTTCTAGGAGAGGAGACTCTGCCCTCCAAATGGCCTGTGTGGAGCACACACATATGCTGCATGACATAAATCCCGTATCAAGGGAGCTCTGTTTAAAGGTGAAAGCTGCCACATCTCTTAGGTTTCCACTCCCCTACCCTGATGAGATTTTCTAGACCCCACACCTTTTTATCTTTATATGTTTCTAATTTCTTTTGCAATGAATATAGGAAATCTCTCTTCAGTAAGTTTGAGTTGGGTAATTTAACTCAATGACACTTAATCCATGATTTAAAGGAATTAGAGCAAGAAGAGAGAGTGGAAAAAGCCTACCTCTCAATACACATCAAAAATTAATTTTGACTTTGTAGATGAAGAAGGGAAACCACCAATGAAATGGACTAGGCTTGATGCCAGGATAAATCTTTACTGCTGATACCACTTCCCCTGAATTAAAATATTATCTTAAATTATTTATCTGGTTTTCCTTTTGGAAATCATTCTCCAAGACAGCTTTCTAAACTTGAACAGTGCAAACAATCCCTAAAAATATTACAAATACAATACATATGCTGTTCCTTTATGTCCCTGTAAATAGTGTTAATTCTTCCAGTTTTTAAAGTATAATTTTTTTGAATTATTTTATTGTGACATAGAAAATTCCACTAAAAAAAGTTATTTGAAGCAAAGAATTTGAGTCAATCACTTTGTTTAGATGCTATAAGAACTTTGAAGTCTAAAATAAACGTAATCTTTTAGACAAAGTATTTCTTCTCTGTCTTTTCTTGACATAATTTTATTTATTATGCATGTTTTTATTGCCAGAGCAATGCCTTTAAAATTGCATATCTATGTGCTGGTCACCTAGACTAAAAGTTCCAATGGTTCCACACTTCTTACTATGTTGTTCTGAATTTCTGTGCTCATACTCAAGTTCTTCATAAGTGGACTCTATCCGCCTAAGACAGACATTTGTCCTCAGTGCTACCACTGAGGACTGTGCCCTCCCCCAAATGTGCATCCTCCTCCCTGCTCCCTTCCTGTCCTGGTCAGACCATTTTTCTTTGAAACAAGGATCTTCTTTTCCATTTAGGTAGAGTGGGCATTCCAAACTGGCCCCCTGAAGGGCAGTGTGGCCGTCAGGGTTATTTAGTTTGACTCATATGTGTGTGTCTGTTTGTTTCATTGCATATGAGATCTGTCTGGTCTGTAAAGTTCTCAGATAGGAGAACTCAGGCTCCCTATGCTGAATTGACCAGCATGAAGCCACTTCATGTGTTGCCTGCATGACTGATCATTTGAAAGCATTTGCTTCTGAGTCTTGAATTCTATACAGCCTGTGAAACTCGTAATAACTGAACATACACCTTATCTAGGGAAGCTTAGACCTTGTCTAAGGAAGTCCAAGACCTTCTTCAAGGCTGAGGAGCAGACTAGGCAGAGACTGCAGATTACACACAGATCACAGTTTGAATAGGTCAAGTGTTACGGCTTCCAGGGCTTCCCTTGTAGCTCAGTTGGTAAAGAATCTGCCTGCAGTGCAGGAGACCTGGGTTCGATCCCTGGGTTGGGAAGACCCCCTGGAGAAGCAAATGGCAACCCACTCCAGTACCCTTGCCTGAAAAATCTCATGGACAGACGAGCCTGGTGGGCTGCAGTCCATGGGGTCACAGAGAGTCGGGCATGACTGAGTGACTAACATTTACTTACTTACACTTACGGCTTCTAAGAGACTAGGACTGACAGGCAGTTCAGATTACAGACCTGTGATCAGCATGTTGTTACAGCTAAAGAAGCATTGTTAATTGAATGCTTTCAGTTTCTCTGATTTTCCTATTAAGCCCATTTCCCAGCACTTGTTGTGTGCTTTGATTTAAAACATTCCAGATGCCTAGGGTATAGAGATCAGACAAAGACCATGAAAAACAAAATAAAATAAAACCTTAGAATGGGGGATGGAGACATGAGAAGATAGTAATTCACAGCCCCATGCGTTGAGCCACTGCTGAAACACTTTACAGAGTGAAGGAAGGTTTGACTCAATGGGAGGTGATCTTCACAAACCCCTGGATGGTGGTCTGGGAGTGTTCTGAATTGCTGTCTTAAGGAGAAAGCAGCTAAAACCCAGAGACCTCAAGGAACCAGTCAAATAGCTCCCCTTGGAGGTGGAGGAGGACTTACTGCAAGTCCTCTGACACGCGTATGGCTTTCTTTAAACTGTGTCGATGAGTCGGCTTCTCATGGGGATCTCTCCTCTCCTTTCCAGCTGCCCCTCCACCCCACAGCTGTGCCCAGTTCACTGCTGGTTACACGTGGACCACTGTGGGGGCGGGGTGGGGCGGGGCAGGCCGCCCGCCCCTCCCCAGGAGGCCACAGTCAGGGCCAGTGGAGCCGGCGCACCCTTGTCTTCAGGAAAGGTGGTGAGTGGAGTGGGGAGCAGGACCACGAGCCCCCGAGCAGTGTTCTAGGCAGGTAAGAACCTGGGTCCATTTTCAAGTGGAGGAGCTTGCATATCACTCCTAACTTCCCAAACTCAGGACGGTACTCAGAATTTAAGTTACAAGCAAAGAGGGAGGGAGACCTATGTAAAGATCTAAAGTCACATACAAAGTGGAATCTTTTAATCAACACTGAAGCAAATTTCTTCTAATTAGTGAAAGACTTTTATGTTACTTTCCTTTATGCCAACTCTAGCTTTTCTAGGGAAAAAAAGGAATTTTTATTCCCTGATATATGCATTTAGAATGGATTGGGGAAAAGAGGAATTTTGCAGGAGAGAATAATATGAAGATAAATCTCATATTTTCTGTGTAGCATCATTAGTAGTCACAGTATTTGTTTCCAGAAAATGAAATATGTGCAGTTACGACTTTCTGATTCTTAACTCCGTGGAGGATTTATATTTTAACCTTTAAGAGAGAGAATTTGAAACAGCAAATGACTTTATTGCGACTAAGTAACATACCAGGTGTGCCTGCTCTGAGTAAGCCGTTGAAAAACCACGTATTTGATAATCAATTTGATTCATTATTTTCTTCCTATTAGAATCATTAAGTATGCAACCTTTTCTTTCAAAGAACTGATTACAGGGGCAAATGTCTTCCAGTTTTTATTTATCACCATCCCTTAAAATTTAGATTATAATGAATTATTTACAGGCAACCTAAAATCCAAAGCAAATAAGATTAATTGAAGGCTGAGTTTTGCAGTTTTATCTGTGTCTTTATCTCAAGGAGTGAGTGGTCATCCTGAGAAGCCAGTGCAGTGTCTCCCGTCACCAAGGCATGTTTTCCTGTCTTGTACATAATGAGAAAAGGATGCTAATAGCCGCTCAGAAGCAGAACCCTTCACAGGCTGGACTGGCCACGTCAGCGTCGTCATCAAGATAAGTCTGTTTGTAATCCTCGGGGTGGCGGGGGCGCAGGGACCAAGCTCGTGCGCGCATGCGCAGGGCCCGTGGGCAGGAGCGGGCGTGTGTTTCTCCTGCAGGATTCAGGTTCGCTCTCCTTGGCTGCCCGGGGCAGCAGCTCTGCCATTGGCTCTTTTGGAATCAGCAGGTGGAGCAGGAGGCTGTGAGTGAAGGTGCTCTTTGTTGTGAGACATGAGCACGCGCCTGGTGTCTGTGAAGTGCCTCGCGCATCTGTCATCCTGGGCCTCTGTGGATCGTCTCTGTAGGTGCACTTCCTCCGGGGGCCTCCTCCTCCTCCTCAGCCAGTTCAGTCGCTCAGTCATGTCCGACTGTATGTGACCCTGCGGACTGCAGCACACGAGGCTTCCCTGTCCATCATCAACTCCCAGAGTTTACTCAAACTCATGTCCATTGAGTTGGTGATGCCATCCAACCATCTCATCCTCTGTCGTCCCCTTCTCCTCCTGCTTTCAACCTTTTCCAGCCTCAGAGTCTTTTCAAATGAGTCAATTCTTCACATCAGGTGGCCAAAGTACTGGAGTTTCAGCTTCAGCATCAGTCCTTCCAATGAATATTCAGGACTGATTTGCTTTAGGAGGGACTGCTTGGATCTCCTTGCAGTCCAAGGGACTCTCAAGAGTTTTCTCCAATGCCACAGTTCAAAAGCATCAATTCTTCGACACTCAGCTTTCTTTATAGTCTAACTCTCATATCCATTCATGACTACTGGAAAAACCATAGTTTTGACTAGATGGACCTTTGTTGGTAAAGTAATGCCTCTGCTTTTCAATATGCAGTCTAGGTTGGTTATAGCTTTTCTTCCAAAGAGCAAGTGTCTTAATTTCATGGCTGTAGTCACCATCTACAGTGATTTTGGAGCCCCCCAAAATAAAATCTCTCACTGTTTCCATTGTTTCCCCATCTATTTTCCATGAAGTGATGGGACCAGATGCCATGATCTTAGTTTTCGGAATGTTGAATTTTAAGCCAACATTTTCACTCTCCTTTTTCACTTTCTTCAAGAGGCTCTTTAATTCTTCTTTGCTTTCTGCCATAAGGTGGTGTCATCTGCATATCTGAGGTTATTGATACTTTTCCTGGCAGTCTTGGTTCCAGTTTGTGCTTCATCCAGCCCAGCATTTCTCATGATGTACTCTGCATGTAAGTTAAAAAAGCAGGGTGACAATATACAGCCTTGACATACTCCTTTCCCAATTTGGGACCACTCTGTTGTTCTGTGTCCAGTTCTAACTATTGCTTCCTGACGTGCATGCAGATTTCTCAGGAGGCAGGTAAGGTGGTCTGGTATTCCCATCTCTTGAAGAATTTTCCACAGTTTGTTGTGATCCACACAGCCAAAGGTTTTGGCATGGTCAATAAAGCAAAAGTAGATATTTTTTGAAACTGTCTTGCTTTTTCAATGATCCAGAAGGTGTTGGCAATTTGATCTCTGGTTCCTCTGCCTTTCTGAAATCCAGCTCGAACATCTGGAATTTCACGGTTCATGTACTGTTGAAACCTGGCTTGGAGAATTTTGAACATTACTTTGTTAGTGTGTGAGACAAGTGCAATTGTGTGGTAGTTTGAACATTCTTTGGCATTGCCTTTCTTTGGGCTTGGAATGAAAGCTGACCTTTTCTAGTCCCGTGGCCACTGCTGAGCTTTCTAGATTTACTGGCATATTGAGTGCAGAACTTTCACAGCATCATCTTTTAGGATTTAGATAGCACAACTGGAATTCTATCACCTCCACTAGCTTTGTTTGTAGTGATGCTTTCTAAGGCCCATCTTTGAGCCTCCTTCTCCTACACATGCATATATGTGCTTGTCGCACACATGTGCACTCCTCCTCCACCCCCCCCCCCCACACACACACACACTCAGTTTGCACAGCTAAACTCAGTGCCTCAGTCCAGAGGCACGTCATTCTCGCCCGGTAGCTGAGCACCTCCCCCGAGGTCCTCCCATCACTTACTGTCCCATGGTGACCCCATGGTTTTATACTTGTCTGCACAGCCAGTTCTTTGAGTACAGTGTGAGTTTTTTGCACATGGGAACTGAGGACCTTGCAGTTTCTGTCTTTATAAACCGGGCCCAACCTGAGCTTAGCATGCACAAGCAGGTCTCCCTTGGATTAGTCCAAGAGGGCTCCGTGTGCAGATACAGTCTCCGGCCATGGAGCAGGCTCTCCTCTGGTGGGTGGAATCTCTCAAGAGGGACTGAAAAGCTTTTGTGCCTAATTCCTGTCTCACCAGGCTGTGAGCGAGACTGTAGGAGGGGTTCAGGTGTGAGAGAGAGGAAGAAGATGCCAGATTTCCAAAATGAATCTTTACTCTTGATTGTCTTAATGATTTCCTAGTACCTCTGAATGTATCCACTTAAGATCTAACCTGCTGTAAAAGTCCTTTTTGTTTTTCCAAGAGGGTGATTTTACACAAAATCAATTTGATGAAAGCTGTTTTAAATATGGTCTAAGTTTATGGCGGTAGGTATTCTATTTTACTTTGCATTTTATTTTGAGTTTTTAAAGAGGGTCTGGCCTCCTCCTGTTGCCAATTAAACAGCTGGTCTGACAGAGCTGGCAGCCTTCTGAAATCTCTGATTGAGCAGAAGACTGAAGGAAAATTGCCATGCTCTTGTTTACACCACAGCTGCTCTTAGTCATAGGACCACTCAGAGTATTTCTGAATAAGGGTGTTTCAGGCCGCTGGGGAAATGCAGGAGGAGACCGTGAGACAGAAGCAGAGTGCAGGGGGGTGGGGATAAGAGGGGAAGGGTAGGGGTCGGAGGGGTAGGAGTAGGGGAGGGCTATTTTCAGTTCTGAACCAGGTTTCAGGAGCCTCCGCCCATCCCTGGGGAGTAGTGCATGCAGACCATTTGCTGGCCTGTATCCATATTTTATTTGCTTTCTCTCTAAGGAGGATATCTTTTCACATTCAAGTTATGAATGAATATTGAAAATAATAAGCCTTTTAGGAAGATGCATGGCTCATGGAGGTGAATATTAAACCCTTGCGATGACTGTGGCTGGAAGATGTGGCGCCTCGTTCCATCGTGGACTCTGCTGGTTCTGACGACCCATTGACTTCAAACGCTTTACAGAAACGACTGGTGTGATGAGGTTCATGTTTTCCCAGCCACTTCACATTCAGTATACTCTGTTAATAGAGACTTCCCTGGTGGTCTAGTAGTTAAGACTCCATGCTTCCAATGTAGGGGGTGCAGGTTTGATCCCTAGTTGGGGAACTAAGATCCCACATGCAGAGGGACATGGTCAAAATATTAAAAAAAACAAAAACTAAAAATTAGTATACTCTGTTATGTTACAGTTTTATGTGTGTCTTTCATTATATGGTCTATTGTTTAACCTTTTACACTTGGTATTTTGGTTTTTTAAAAGACCTCATGGAGTTAAGTATATAATAAATAATACAACCAAACTGTAAAACTTGACATCTTGACTTATTTCTACAACAGTGACATTATGACCAAGTCAATATACATCCATCACCCCCAAGCTCCTCAACCCTCCCCCACCTCAGGCACCTGCTGCTGTGACTTGTGTTTTAAAGATTAGGCCGCACGTACTGGAGCCAAGCAGGATGCAGTCTTTCTTGGCTGGCAGAAGGGGTCTCTTCCTTCACTCAGCAAAATTATTTTGAGATCCATTTGCTCATATTTCATATATCATTAATTCATTCTTTTTTTTTTCATTTATTTTTATTAGTTGGAGGCTAATTACTTTACAATATTGTAGTGGTTTTTGTCATGCATTGACATGAATCAGCCATGGATTTACATGTATTCCCCATCCCGATCCCCCCTCCCACCTCCCTTTCTACCCGATCCCTCTGGGTCTTCCCAGTGCACCAGGCCCGAGCACTTGTCTCATGCATCCAACCTGGGCTAGTGATCTGTTTCACCCTAGATAATATACATGTTTTGATGCTGTTCTCTCAAAACATCCCACCCTCGCCTTCTCCCACAGAGTCTAAAAGTCTGTTCTGTACATCTGTGTCTCTTTTTCTGTTTTGCGTATAGGGTTATCATTACCATCTTTCTAAATTCCATATATATGTGTTAGTATACTGTATTGGTCTTTATCTTTCTGGCTTACTTCACTCTGTATAATGGGCTCCAGTTTCATCCATCTCATTAGAACTGATTCAAATGAATTCTTTTTAATGGCTGAGTAATATTCCATGGTGTACACGTACCACAGCTTCCTTATCCATTCATCTGCTGATGGGCATCTAGGTTGCTTCCATGTCCTGGCTATTATAAACAGTGCTATGATGAACATTGGGGTGCACGTGTCTCTTTCAGATATGGGGTTCCCAATGCCCAGAAGTGGGATTGCTGGGTCATATGGCAGTTCTATTTCCAGTTTTTTTAAGAAATCTCCACACTGTTCTCCATAGCGGCTGTACTAGTTTGCTATCCAAAAGTCTACAAGCAATAAATGCTGGAGAGGGTGTGGAGAAAAGGGAACCCTCTTACACTGTTGGTGGGAATGCAAATTCATTCTTTTTTATTACTGAGTAATATTCAGTGTTTGAATATACCATGATTTATTTACCTGTTTATTTGTTTATTTTTTTTGAAAAGGCAAGGAATACAAAGTTTATTCATTCAAGAAACACATTAAACACCTATAATGTGCTAGATATTCCATATTAATTTCTTTTGCTATACAGTAGGTCCTTGTTGGTTATCCATTTTGAATACAGCATTATGTACATGACCTTCCCAAACTCCCTAACTATCCTTTCCCCCCAGCAACCATAAGTTCATTTTCTAAGTCTGTGAGTCTCTTTTTATTTTGTAAATAAGTTCATTTATATCATTTCCTTTTAGAATCCACATGTAAGGGGTGTGATATGGTATTTCTCCTTCTCTGTCTGACTTCACTCGGTGTGACACTCGCTAGGTCCATCTCTATTGCTGCAAATGGCATTATTTCAATCTTTGCAATGACTGAGTAATATTCCATTGTATATATATATATATGTACCATGTCTTTATTTGTTCCTCTGACAGTGAACATTTAGGTTGCTTCCGTGTCTTGGCTATTGTAAACAGTGCTGCAATGAACACTGGGGAGATTGTATTATTTTGGATCATGTTTTTCTCCAAATATATCCCAGGAGTGGCATTGCAGGGTTATATGGTATTTCTATTCTTAGTTTTTTCAGGAACCTCTATACTCTTCTCTATATGGCAACCCACCCAGTATTCTTGCCTGGAGAATCCCATGGACAGAGGAGCCTGGCCGTCTACAGTCCTTGGGGTCGCAAGAATTGGACATGACTTAGAGACTAAGTAGGCTCAGTCAGTTCAGTCGCTCAGTCGTGTCTGACTCTGTGCAACCCCATGGACCGCAGCATGCCTGGCCTCCCTGTCCATCACCAACTCCCGGAGTTTACCCAAACTCATGTCCATTGAGTTTGAGTTTAGTGACTAAACCACCACCATACTGTTCTGTGTAGTGGCTGTACCAATTTACAATCCCACCAACAGTATAGGAGGGTTCCCTTTTCTCCATACCCTCTCCGGCATTTGTTTTTTGTGGATTTTTTGACGGTAGCCATTCTAATTGATGTGAGGTGATATCTCATTGTAGTTTTGACTTGCATTTTTCTGATAACTAGTGATGTTGAACATGTTTTCATGTGCTTACTGGCCATCTGTATATCCTCTTTAGAGAAATGTCTATTCAGGTCTTCTGCCCATTTTTTGGGTGGGTTATTTGTTTTGATGCTGTTAAGTGTCATAAGCTGTTTGTAAATTTTGGAGACTAATCCCTTATCAGTCACATTATTTGCAAATGTCTTCTCTGAATCTGTGATTTGTTTTTTCATTTTGTTTGTTGTTTCCTTTGCTGTGTAAAAGCTTTTGAGTTTCAGTAAGTCCCATTTGTTTATTTTTGTTTTATTTCCATTATTCTGGGAGATGGATTGAAAAAACATGTTGCTGTGATTTATGTCAGAGAGTGTCCTGCCTATGTTTTCCTCTAGGAGTTTTACCGTGTTCTGTCTCACATTTAGATGTTTACCTGTTCATCTTCTGATGGGCGTTTATGTGGTTTCCAGCTTTGAGCTCTTACAAAGCTGTTATGAATGTGATAGACAAGTTCTAGATGGGAACATTTATCCACTTCTCCTGGGAAAAAGCAAATAAACAAAAAAGAATGGAATGAGTGTTTTACGTAGTAGGTGTATGTTTACTTAAAGTGCTGAGTTGTTTTCACCAAGACTGTGTCATTGTGCAGCCGCACCAGTGTGCGGAAGGTTCTGGCTGTTCAGTGTTCTGGCAGTGCTGTGGATTTCAGCCTTTCTAAGAGGTGTGTAGTTCTATCACACTGCTTTTTAATTTGTGATTTCTTAATGACTAATGATGCTGAGCATCTTTTCATATGCTTATCTGTAATCAGTACATCTTCTTTTGTGAAGTGTATGCTCAAATACGTCGCCCTTTTTCTTCTGACCTTTGTCTTCTTAACTTAGTTCTGGAAATTCTCTATGTATGATGGATACATGTCCTTTGTCAGAGACACATGATTTACAAATACTTTCTAAGAGTCTAAGGCTTGTTTTTCATTCTCTTCATAGAATCTTCCAAAGAACAGATGTTTTTAATTTTAATGAGGTCCACAGAATAGACAGAGCCGACTGAGAAAAAGTCCAAAGTGGAAACCACAAATTCCAGACAAGAAAAATGGACCTTGTGTACTTGGGGTCAGCTGTATCTCAAGCAGTCAAACTCAGACAGGCCGATAGCCAAAATGTTCTTCATTTTTTCCATCATACTAATTTTAAATGGGCCATATGATTCACAGCCCCAGTGGAGTTATATGCTTCTTGATTCGGGAACTAAATTCAGGACACTTAGCTACCATTTTTAAGTTATATAGAAAACATAAGCACTGAGATTATTCTAATATCAAGTTTCAAATGATCAGAAAATACACTTTCTGAGACTGAGTGAAAAAGCCTGGGAAACAAACCATGTAAATGTACAGTGTTATAAAAGTGAACTAAATTAAGCAATTCTAAAAATAAAAAAATATACATAAAATAATCCTCAGGGGATGGCACATTAGGAATTAGTTTTATTTTCAGCTTTTATTGCTAGTGTTTTAGTTTGTTTGTTTTACCAAGTTAGACTTCTCTTTGTATGGCAAGAAGATCCTGAAGCCCCATTGGGACAGAGAGACCAGTAGAAATGCACATTTTAGTCATATCTGCATGGACATCATCCCATGAGAGTAAAGCTGAAATGCGGGTCTTATTACGAAGGCGTTATAACAAAATATTTTGAAACAAGTTCGAGATATTTCTACAAGCTACTTTTTTCTGGAAACATGGGAAATTTTATACAAGTACATTTTCAGGGTTCCATACAAGGGATTTGGTACCACAATTTAAGGAGTCACAGTGATGGAACCAGAATGATATATGAGAGACAGAGAAAGAGGAAGGAAGGGAGGGAGGGAGGAAAGGAGGATAATAACAGTAAGCAAGCACTTAAATTCAGGAATGAAAATTCTTTCCATCTCATCCATTTGGATTTTAGGCCTCAAGGTAAAACATTTCCCTAACAGTTTATCCTAAATAAGGCAGGTTAGATAATAAACAGGACTGCAATGGTTGGATCATATTTACAGCAGGGTTTCAGAGTAGATGGGGTTAGAGGTGACCCTGAGGTCACTGGTTTTGAAGCAGAAAGATATGCAGTGGCCACTCGCCTTAGTATTCTGTTCCTTCAATGCTGTTTCTCTAACCTTAAGATACTGCTCAGGATGGAGATGAAATTAAATGCCAGTGTTGAACAATTTTCTGTGACAAGACTGTGATGTCATTGATAAGGGTCTGTCTGCTGGAAACTCCAGACGTACTTAAGTGGAATTACCATGTGCTTTTGAACTTGGTGTTGGAGAAGACTGTTGAGAGACCCTTGAACAGCAAGGAGATCCAACCAGTCCATCCTAAAGGAAATCGGTCCTGAATATTCACTGGAAGGACTGATGCTAAAGCTGAAACTTCAATACTTTGGCCACCTGATACAAAGAACTGACTCATTTGAAAAGATACTGATGCTGGGAAAGATTGAGGGCAGGAGGAGAAGGGGACGACAGAGGATGAGGTGGTTGGATGGCATCACTGACTCAATGGACATGAGTTTGAGTAAACTCCGGGGGTTGGTGATGGACAGGGAGGCCTGGCATGCTGCAGTCCCTGGGGTCACAAAAAGTCAGATGCAACTGAGCAACTGAACTGAACAGTAGGGGGAGAAGTTGTAAGTTTTTATGTAGAAAGCATCTCAAATCTGTGTATCACAGTATGGGCAATACACTATGGGGGCAAGTTCATTACATTTAACATTTTCCCTCCTCTGTTCAGAAAACAAAAGTTTGCTTTGCCCATTCAGTGTATTCCCTTTACTGAAAAAAAAAAAAAAATTTTTTTTTTTTCTCGCCTTAAACTGGTGTTTGGGTTTTCATGATGCAGACTCTGAGGTTAAGGAAAAAAGGTAGGAGTGAGGTGAGAAGGTAAGAGTTTAAGAACAAGAGATCCATGGGCTGAAGCTGCAGGACTGGACAGGAAGTGAGAGACACTGCAGGATGTGAAGCAAATTGGAGCAGTGAAAACAGGCTACGGGGTTTTCACTGCTTGTTTGTGTTGCTCTGATGTCGACCCCGTTCTGAGGTGGCAGCTTTAATGATCCTCCTTTAAATAACAGCCCTTCCATTTTCTGACATCCTGTGATTTGCCATGTACAAGGACATCTCTCTGAGGATTTTTAAAGCAATATACCAAATGCATACTCTCATTGATTCTGAAAGATATCACATCTGTCAAAATAAAGAAGGGTGTTGTAGAAATGGACAACTCACAGGAGAAACAGTTCTTAGACTCTGAAGAGTTGGTATTGTGGTTTAAAGACTGATCTGGAATAAAGTTGTGAAAAGCTTTCAGAATACAGGGAGAAAGCAGAAACAAAGACACATATCCGGGGGATTCCTGATGAACGACAACACTGAGAAAATTTAATTTATTTCAGAAAGGAAGAAGTGCAAAGGAGGCAGGTGAAAAATTCAGATAATAGAAAGGATTTTTCTCATAAAAAATGGTGATGAGCCTTCGCCTTATTCTGGGAGCTCACCCATTGCTGGTTCTCTTCTCTTCCTTTAGGAAGAGGTTCAGCATCAGTCCTTCCAGTGAATATTCAGGACTGGTTTCCTTTAGGATGATGACACTTTCCTGGCCCCTTACAGTTGGGAGGAACCATGAACTAGTTCTAGTGGGTGGATTTGTGTGGAGATCATTTCCAAGCCATGGCATCTAAGTGCCGGTATGCATCTCCAGGCTCTTCTTCTCTGCCTGCCTTGGAACTGTGTTGTGATGATGGATGATGAAGCAGAGATTGAAACATCCTGGGTTTCCAAGACACTGCAGAGAGATGGCTGTCCTGAGCATAGCCTGGACACTTGAGGGCCATTAACCAAATAAAAAATGCCCTTAAGATGCTGAGATATTTGTGCTGTTTGTTATAGAGACATAAGACTTTCTTCTCTAGCTAAAGTAGTTTCTTGATTTTGATACTTTATAAATTTCTTACACAATTTCTATGTCATTTAGCAGCAAAAAATGGTAAATTGTGAGCAGAACTTTAGTATTAAGTGGGGATAGTAGCAAAAGTCTTCAATTAATGTGGAAATGATGGTGGTATGCCCTGGGACATGGCCATGATAACAAGAGGAGAGATTGGAAACTATTATAAATCAAATTGCCACATTAAAAGGCAAGATTGAGAGCAGATGAAACTCTATTTAGGAAAAAAATAAGCAAGTAAAGTAAAGTTTTTTGTTTTATAATAAATTGTGAATTCTGTCTTTTGGGAATTTCAAGCTTCGGAAGCCCCAAAGACCTAGTTTTCCTTCACCCGCTTCTGCTCCCTGACAAGCCGCATGTTCCAGGTGCCTCACATAAGCCCAGCGCCTCCACTGAAGCAGCATTTTCCACTATGCTCTTGCCTACTCAGGTTTCTTTCAAGGTGATGGTGACATTACAGGCTACTGGTCCCCTCTCCACACTCAAGTGAATGAGCTCCTGGAATTGTACTGTTACAAATTTCCCAGATGAATTTTACATACTGAAGTCTGAGAACTGCTCTACTAAAGAGTTTTCTCATCTATTAGGACCTTTCAATGGCTAGTTTCCCTGAATATCTTGTGTTCTGAGGTGACTCAGTGTTTCATCCTGTGTTGTATTCTTATCAGCATTACAATATAGTTCACTTGGACTGAGAGTCCTTTGGACTGCAAGGAGATCAAACCAGTCCATCCTAAAGGAAATTGACTCTGAATAGTCATTGGAAGGACTGATGTGGAAATTGAAGTTCCAGTACTTTGGCCACCTGATGCGAAGAACTGACTCATTGGCAAAGACCCTGATGCTGGGAAAGATTGAAGGCAGGAGGAGAAGAGGATGACAGAGGATGAGATGGTTGCATGGCATCACCGGCTCAATGGACATGAATTTGAGCAATCCTGGACACAGTGAAGGACAGGGAAGCCTGCAGTGTTTCAGTCCATGGGGTCACAAAGTCGGATGCGACTTAGTCACTAAACAACAACAGCAACAACAGAAAAGCTGACTTAGATCAGTATGAGAAGCCAAATATTTTTCTAGATGAGGTAATCTGTCGGAGGACACAGGGAGCTTTTATTGGAGAACAGTGCATGGACTAACTTTTCTGTTATAAAAATCACCCTGATGTTTGCAAATGCATATCCAATTTTACACCTAAAAATTATGTGAGGTTAAGTCATTGCTTTATAGTCTCAGTATGTACCCTGTTTATTTGATAAGCTACCATGATTATTTGCTATAATTCTAGATGGTATTAATAAAATAGCACATCTATCAAAAACATGGCTGATCACTTATTACAATGACCCTAAGGAACGTGTGTGTGTGTGTGTGTGAGAGAGAGAGAGAGAGAGAGAGAGTAGCCCCAAAGATGCATTAACCATGTACAGAATACTTACAAGAGAACTCCTCAGGCTCTCCTGATGTGTCTTGTTTTTTTTTTTGCAGATCCTTTGAATAAGTTGCCAGCTAAGCAGACCAACAGCAAAAGATGGTCAGAGCGGGAGACTTCCTGCTCGATGTGGTTGTCCCTGATTCAAGGTGTATATGTGAGACTGTAGCAGGAAGAAAAGGCAGAGGCAAAACAGAAAACAAGAAGTTTGAAAAAGGAGTTATGCACCAGAAAAGAAAACATGCTCCTTAGAGTCACACCTACCTTCTACAGGCAAATTTAAAATCCTCTGTATTTCTGAAACATCAGAGGGATTGCCCTGGATATGTTTGGTAATAAAAACCAAAGAGAATTGAATTTCATTTTTTTTTTCCCCATAGAAGAGAGAATAATTTGAACTTCTGGGGTGGGAAGCACACAGAAGGAGAAATGAGGTGGTAAACTTGGTATGTTTTGAGGGAGGATTGGAGAAACCCCCCCCCCTTTTTTTTTTCATTGAGGGAATGAAGTAGCTGTTTGTCTCTTCCTGGAATTCTGGGGAAGGTCTCTAATGCTTGTGGGGAGGTGACTGGGGAGAACAGTATACAAGACTCAGGAGGCAGAAAAGGAGACCATCTGAAAGGAAGTCCCGGGGGAATTCTCAGATCTCTTTGGGAAAACTTATTTAAAATTATGAGACTGGAAGTTCCTATTATTACACTCTTCCATGTTGGAATGTGGTGCTTACATGGTGGGTGGTAGTAATTAAATTCAGTGTCAGAAAACTAGAATTGCACATGATTTGGAAGACAAATTTATACTGTATCCCAAATGTCAGCGCTCCAGCACTTCATTTCCCAGTGTTTCTGAATGACTACTGAGCCCAAGTACCGAGGACCAGGACCTCATGACACGTGTTGCTGAGAGCAGAGCTGCAGCTCAGCCCGTCTAAGCCAGGTCCAGAGGATGAGCTGAGGTTGCCAGCGAGATCACGGGTGCGAGGCAGGGACTGCAGGGTCTGGGGCATGGGCCATGAGTTCTGCTATGAAAGGGTGCTGTGGGTGTCAGCAACAGCACCTTGTCCAATAAAGCAGGGAAGAGTAACAGGAGTATAGACCCAAGATACCCAGTTACAGAGTTTTGATACTAACCTGCAGATAGTTAAGAATTATTATTATTATTTGTTTTTTGGTGCCAAGAGGGGTATGAATGTGATGAAGAATTTTATGCAATCAGATGTGCATTAAAAAATCACTCAGGTAGAGTATAAGGAAACTGCTGCTTGAGCAGACAATGTCCCTGATTTAGTCACAAAACTCAGGCCCTCAGGAAGCCCATTACCTGATGCCGGTCCATGTGAGGATGCCACTGGATGACGGAGCCTCCACCCCTCTTGCAGTGATGGTGTTGCCACTCTCTCGATTTTTCAGGGACTAGAAACCAGTGACAATGATAATAGAAATACCAAACAAGTTCAAAACAGCCCATCCGTCTGAACTGTGTTTTTTAATGTTCACAGTATTTAGGAGATTCAGTGGCTGAACCTGCATGCCAAAAGGGAAGACACAGCGTTTGGCAGTGAAGACACGTGGAGACTGTTTGTCAGAACGTGTCTCTCCTGCGTGTTTCTTTCCAGGGTGGGTTGCTGTACTGTCCAAATGAGGAGCCATATTATCATGAAGACCACGGTGAAGATTGGGAGGCAGTGTATAAGAATAGAATGAATGTAGGCTTTGGGCATGAAACACACCTTAAAAAATCAGTGAAAATTAAATAGGCATATTGGGTTTCTTTAAGACAATGTCCTTATTTGTCTGAGACTTCAATGCAGAGCCTGTTAAATGTCTCTGTTCAGTCAGTTCAGTTGCTCAGTCATGTCTGACTCTGTGACCCCATGGACTGCAGCATGCCAGGCTTCCCTGTCCATCACCAACTCCCAGAGGTTGCTCAAACTCATGCCCATTGAGTTAGTGATGCCATCCAACGTTAAATGTCTACATAAAGGTCAATTATGTGTTGATGCACAGAGGTGACTGTCTACTGTCTGGCATACAGATAAGATGCTTAATGGATGTGAACCAAAATGGTGCAATGATGATTTGATGTCTAATATGACTTTATATATATTAATATTAATATAGGAATACTATATAATACATTTGAAAGAAGAGAGATTTTGTAGGATTTAGTTTAACTTTGTAGGATTTTCCCCAGTACTCGATTTGCTACTCAGCCTTTATGTCTGGGTGTCTTCACCACATCCCTGGTACCTGTCAGTACACAGGGAACAATTATGTAAGGACCAGTGAAACTCTAGAGAATAAAACCCTGAGTACAATCTGAAATGCTTGTTATCACAAAGAATTCGCTTGTCCCAAGCAGAATAAGTAATACTTCCAAAGGATGATGCAAAAGACCAGACAGTTATATTCTATTAGCCACTAACTACCAAACTGTTTCTTTTTTAAACAGAAGTTTTGTTAGCAGATTATGTAACAAAATATCAGTGATTCATGTACATATTTTTGCTCTTTTGCAAACTGCATTTTTTTCTACAGTGATTAATTTGAAAACTCTTTGTTATGGAACATCATGTACAATTTTGTATTCTGACATTTGTTGAGAATGTTATGTCTTCATACTTTTCAGTTGCTTCTCATAGTTTCAGGGGGAAATGCTATTTCAGAATCTAGCCTGTACAAGGAAGATTCACAGAGTTCAGCTAGGGGATCGAAAGGTTGCTCACTCAGGTATAATTTGGAACATTTTAAGTATTTCAAAGTTTATGAAAAATTATGCCTCCTACATGTATAAGTTTATATACACATATACATTTATAGTCATGAGAGAGTCAATTCCTAGGCAGGTTGATAAGAAGTCCCCAAGGAGAGAGAGGTCTGGAATTCTCAAGGAGGAGGAAAGGACAAACGGCTTTTTTTTCTTCTCTACATTCATGAGTCTTGGTCACATAAAACATTTTTTTTTCTTTAAGCCCAGAAGTGATGATTACACAACAAACAACTCAGTTTAAACTCTGTACTAAGGATTATGTAACAACAGTGTATCCTGCTTGAGGACAGTTTCTCCTTCCTGAAAACCTTCTTGCTAATCCTGTCATCTTAAAATGTATATTATGGGTGGGTCTGGTAGGACCCTTCTATTGTTAGTTCTAATCCCATTATCCTAAAATGTAAATTGTGGAAGTGGGTCTGGTAAAATTTTTACAATCTTGAGATATTCTTTTGATTTATTGTAATAACCTATTGAAAAAGTATATAACTCCCTTTTCTAAGACTAGTGGGAGAGGCACTCTCCACCCAGCTTCTGATGTCTCTGTCAGAAGCTTTCTCTGTCCCTTTATATACTTTAATAAAGCTCTGCTACACAAAAGCTCTTGAGTGATCAAGCCTGGTCCCTGGTCTGGAAGCTAAATCTTCTTCTTTGGAGATCAAGAATCTGACACTGTTCACTGTAAGCTATCAGTCATATTGTCAGTATGTATGGGAACATATTCACTTGAGGTTATTCTGTTGTAAAATGTTTAATTACTTAAAGTGAGTTCCCTTCTACCCTACCCCACCCCCACTTGCCCCGGACTAAAGCAAACAGTTAAAGGAGCTACAGAGGTTGAGGGCCCTTCAGAGACCCCGTGTAGGATTTATTAGCACCACTGGTTGTTTATCAAAATTTGCTTAACACTACTTGAATGAAATTTAGCTAGATCTTAATGGTAATTGATGAGGGAATTTGTAAGTTTGCTTTTTGGTTTTGAGGAGGCAATGATCCTGGACTCTCAACAGATAGGCCGTTGGTGCTAATAATGGTTTTAGTCCACTCAACTAAGTTCACTCACCTATACCTGCCCATCTTGGAGCTCATCTGAACCCCTGTAAAAGCAAAAGTGATGTGGCCAATGGATGGGGAACCTACTTAAGTAGGACGTGAGTCACAAAGAAAACAGTGTGATCCCTTTTAGAGGAACAGGAGCCAGTGGTGTGCATACTTTAATGGGTCACTTTTAACATCTGAGATGATATTTCTTGATGATCTCTGCTGTTATTTTAGAGGTAGCAGAACACATTTAAATGACTCCATCACACATATTGTCTGCGAGCTCAGTCGCTTCAGTTGTGTCCGACTCTTTGCGACCCTATGGACTGTACCCCACTAGGCTCCTCTGTCCGTGGGATTCTCCAGGCAAGAATACTGGAGTGGGTTGCCATGCCTTCCTTGAGGGGATCTTCCCAACCGGGGGGTTGAGCTGCATCTGCCTGTGTCTCCTGCATTGCAGGCGTATTATTTATCTCTAGCGCCAGCTGGGAAGCCCATTACACATGATCAGTTCAGTTCAGTTCAGTCACTCAGTCATTTCCAACTCCTTGCGACCCCATGGACTGCAGCATGCCGGGCTTCCCTGTCCATTACCAACTGCTGGAGCTTACTCAAACTCATGTCCATTGAGTCGGTGATGCCATCCAACCATCTCATCCTCTGTCATCCCTTTCTCCTCCTGCCTTCAATCTTTCCTGGCAACAGGGTCTTTTCAAATGAGTCAGTTCTTCACATCAGGTGGCCAAAGTATTGGAGTTTCTGCTTTAGCATCAGTCTTTCCAGTGAATATTCAGGACCGATTTCCTTTAGGATGGACTTGTTGGATCTCTTTGCAGCCCTAGGGACTCTAAAGGGTCTTCTCCAACACCGTAGTTCAAAAGCATCAATTCTTCAGCTCTCAGCTTTCTTTATAGTCCAAGTATTATTACACATAATACTCATGGAGAGTTGTCTTTGTAATGAATTAATGCTAGAGTAACCCATACAGCTTCATGTACTGAAGCTGATGATTCTCAACCCCAAAATATGTTCAACTGGAATCAATGAAAACATTGTGATTTGACATCACTCACAACTGTTTCTGGGTGTCCACACAAAATCTGAAAATTTGAGGAGGTGGGGCATGAACCTCTTTTCCAAGTTTTAAGTGATAAGTCTAGAAATTCCAATGGTGTATCCATTTAGTGAAATACATAATTACACTGCAGCATTACCAGATGAGCTGAATGACCATGTGAAATTTGTAACTGTGGTGAAAGGTCCCAAGTCTGAGAGTCAGTCTAGGAGATGATCTCTTACAAAACTCTCATAATTGTCATCCTCTCTCATGATGTCCTAGGGCCTGCTGTCGTCATGGTTAGTGTCAGATTCCTTTGAAAGTAACATGATTATATCAAGCCCTAAAAAACTTGACTTGACAGACTTCCTTCATTACAAGAATAAACATTTCTTTCAATAAATTTACAAATCCATGCACCAGATTTATAAAAACATACTTTAGCCACTTAATAGCTTTCAGAAAAGACATCTGATTCCACTTTCACCCATCACTGAGGTTCTAATTACTTTGATATAATAGCTGTGGGATTTTATTTTTTACTGATCAGACAGATTCCTCACTAATATGTAGCAGAAAAGAAACATTAGAATTCTGTTCTATTTGACAGGACTGTCATTAAAGTCAGTTGGATCCAATTTATTTTCTCCAATGCAATTGTATGAAAATATCTTTGATGTTCCTCTAGCCATATTTACGTAGGGAACCTAAATATTTTATGTGTGATGAAACCACAGAAAAAAAATCATGAATTTGACCTGAATTTAAATGTTTCTGTAGAGCGCCATATGAGTATGTTTCTGTATACTCTTAGAGTGATATGGGCTTATTCTCACTGCCAAATTAACTGATTTATTTGATATCAGTTCACTTTTTTGTATGATACTGGACAGTGTACTTGGTTTAATATCTATATTCAGTTGAAACAGTTTATATGTAGGCTAGTGCTATATCAATAACATATTGGCACAAATATACAGGAACTCTTTTATGTTGATTTCCATTGCACTATAATCTTACTAGACCTTTAATATACCTTATGTGATATTATATGTGAAAATATATATATTTTACACAATATATGTAATGTACAATATATATATTATAATGGTATCATGCCTATCTATATGATATTACATACACTAGTAATATAATATATTAGTTTATAAATATTATGTATAGCTATTATAAATATTAATATAATATTAATATAATTCATATTAAATTATAAATTTTAAAATAGGCTTAAGAACTAAGGACTGGAATTTTGAATCTTCACTGTTATAGCCAATAATATTCGGCCAAATTATGCATTCTCTGTGTTTAATATTCTAACTGGGGCAAAAGTTAACTGGCTCACGGGGCTGCTTTAAAGATGAAAAATGAAGTCACTTTCTGAAAGCATTTTGTTAGCAAACCAAGGTTATACAAATATCATAAATTTAGGTTATCTCATATCCTATTTATGTAGCAATATATAGTTTTGATACATTTCATTCAAGAAATAGAAGGCTGTGTATTATAGGATAATATAAACCTAGATTAATATATTGCAAATTGAATAAATAATGATCTACTTCTAAAGTCCATAGGAAGGGTAATGAGAAAATTTCAGTTCAGTTGATTCCAGTGGTTTTCTAGGATTTGTCACTGCTTATTAGATTAAATTATGTCTTGACTGTAGCAAGTTATAAAGATATGTATTACACAAAATGCTCAGTTGGTAATACCAGGTATGCATAGAGTCATTTTTTCATAGGAGTGGAATGCATTTTTTTTAATCTTAAACACTATCGCATTTGTCAGCTATTGTTCTCTGATACTGACATAAGCAAATGGTGAGATGATCTTATATATGTATCATAAAATACATAAGTATACACTGGCCTACACTTGTACCCTGATAAAAACCAAAGCTTACCTACAAAATGCTTTCAGAAAGTATGACTGTCACCAAAGTCCCATTTCTCAGGATGTCTGATATGATATGTAGTTGGCACTTTGTTCTTATCCCTCTTTCAAGAACAGTTTTCATTAATTCAGGTATACTTCATGGGGAATTTTGCAAATGAACTCCTTTCAGACATTACCCAACCTCCTCTTTTTTGAAGCATTTACTGGTGTCATGTATTGTCAGATTGGGAGCAAAACAGCAGTGAGTAGAGGACAGCATAGATTATTCTGGAAAGAGTGTTTTTCCACAAAGTTAGTGTAATGCGTGTGAATGTGTATCTGTCTGTGTGTGTGTCGTGTCTATTGAAGTCAACACAGAAAGAGCGCCCATTATGACAAAGAAAAAGAAAAGGTTCTTGGCTACAAGGGCAGTGGTGGAGGCTGTCCAGTGGCCAGCTCAGGTTTATTTGCTTTCCTGGTGTATCATTGTTCCTTTCGTTAACCATGGCCACTTTACTCACTGTTGCAAAAATTTTGATTGCCTATTCAATGCTTTGCTGCCATCCCCTTATTTTTCGGTAGAGGAGCCTCGCCAGGTTTTGAACAATACCCACCTTTATTGTGGTCATGCAATCAGGGAAAAGAATCACTTCCACACCCCACATCACCATCCATATTAGAATGCCAGATTTGATCACTTTAAGCTGAGTGTGGTGGTTGCTCCCTGCAGTGAGTGGTTGACGCGAAAGCTTATGATGATTCTGGTGCATGAGGAGACAGTTCCCAGGGTTACTTTGGAGAGCACCTTTCCTCACTCTTATAAGGAGTCCTGGGAAGGGAATTTTCCTTTGGTGATCACATACATGGCCGTGTGATGGGGAGGTGCTTGGAGCCGTGGCAGTCCTCAGAAAACAAAGCTGTGGACACAAGCCAGCATGCTGGAGAGGGGTCCAAGGAAGAAGAGGAAATCGTTGACCCCTGAGGATATAATCAAGTCTGGAAACTGCTTGTCTTTAGATTTCTTGTTATGAGAGAGAATAAGAGTCAGTATTTTTAACCAGTTGACTTGGATTTTTGTTGCCTGCAGCTGAATTTATACTAATTACACCAGAAAATTTCATAAACACAGTCAGGAAATTTAATTTTAATCTTAGGTAAATAGTTACCAATGCTGACAAGCTTTTAAAAGAACAGAGTCAGAAATACTTGAAGGATAATTTTTGTAAACTCAGAGTTAGTTGCTGCTGTTGAGTTGCTAAATTGTGTCCCACTCTTTGTGACCCCATGGACTGCAGCCTATCAGGTGCTCTGTCCAAGTTATTTCCTTTATTTAACAATTCATCTATTTGTTGGCTTTTTTGGCAATAAGCAGTGGTCACGTATGGATGTGAGAATTGGACTATAAAGAAGGCTGAGCACCAAAGAATTGATGCTTTTGAATTGTGGTGTTGGAGAAGACTCTTGAGAGTCCCCTGGACTGCAAGGAGATCCAACCAGTCCATCCTAAAGGAGATCAGTCCTGGGTGTTCATTGGAAGGACTGATGTTGAAGCTGAAACTCCAATAATTTGGCCACCTGATGCAAAGCGTTGACTCATTTGAAAAGACCCTGATGCCAGGAAAGATTGAAGGCAGGAGGAGAAGGGGATGACAGAGGATGAGATGGTTGGATGTCATCACCGACTCAATGGACATGAGTTTGGATGGACTCCGGGAGTTGGTGATGGACAGGGAGGCCTGGCATGCTGCAGTTCATGGGGTCGCAAAGAGTCAAGACACAACTGAGCAACTGTACTGAACTGAACTGAAGTGCTTATTATATGCCAGGATTAGTAAAATTTACACTGGGCTGTGATGCTCCAAGGACTTTTCACCATGGACTCAGTTTGAACTGGGAATCAACACCGGAGCCTAGGTGCCTTACTAAGGGGCCTCCAAGGTGATACTAGTGGTAAAGAACCCACCTGCAGTGCAGGAGACACAGGAGATGTGGGTTCGATCTCTAGGTCAGGAAGATACCCTGGAATAGGAAATAGCAACCCACTCCAGTATTCTTGCCGTAGAAAATTCCATGGACAGAGGATCCTGGTGGGCTACAGTGCTTGGGGTCAGAGAACCAGACACTACTGAGTGACTGAACACACCTCACTAAGAGCTCAGTTTCAGAGCCCGCCAGGCATCTTCCAAATGGTTAGAAGTCATTTACAGACCAGGAGCTGTAATCACCTTCCACCTCTGTGCTGGGATGCTTCCAGGTCTGCCTACTAGCTAGCTCTAGGTGTGCTGGTCACGAGATGCTGCTGTTCCAGGACTAAATGTGAGGACTTTCTCTGTGTTTGGAGCTGAGTCATTTTAATTGAGCAGATCAATAAAGAGCGCCAGTCGGTGAGCATGTTGCTAAGCTGTCCAACTTACAGCGGGAGGCCTTTTGGGTAAAGCCCGGCTTCTCATCCTGCTCTCCTGTGCCACCAGGCATGGTGACCTCACTGTCTGGGACAGAACACTCTGTAGTGTTCGCTCCACACTCTCTGAGCTTTTGGTGGTCAGCTAGGGCTCAGTGATGTCCACCATTGGGTGACTCACCAGTCCTTATCCAGGAGCTTCCCAATGCTTCCTTTAGAACCATTAAAAATGCTCTTGAAGAACATTTCTCGTCTGTGATGCACTATTTTATGTTTTTGGTTACCCATGACAGCTTATGGGTTTTTTTTTTTTTTTTAACATAGCAATCTCTGGGAGATAATGAAGGACGGGGAAACCTGGCATGCTGCAGCTCATGGGGTCTCAGAGAGTTGGACACGACTTAGCGACTGAACAACAACAAAACATAGCAATCTGTAGAGAAAAAGTGAAGCACGTACACATTTAGAAATGCTGCCCAACAAGCAGACCATTCCACCACTCCTGGTAGTGCATTAGCTTATGTCTGTCTTCTTACTCTGCTTTTACAGTGATTGCTGCTTGCCATGTTTTCTAAATATCAATGACACAATGTCTTCACTCATTCCATATCTTTAATTAAGGTGATTTTTTAAGAAGGTGATAGACTGTTTTGTAAAGTAGAATTATACTCTAAAATCTTTTGTGATTTTCCTGTAATGTCTTATGGGATGTGGTCTCTGATCTCTGCACCCCCCCACCCCAACCCCGCACAGCTCCCTGCAGCCCCCTGGCTAGGTCGACAGTAGCCCTGTGCACCCCCCAATGCATCCCAGTTCCCCGACCTGGTCCCAGTTGCCCCACCCCATCCCAGTCCCCCCACTCTGTCCCACTGCCTCCTGCAGCAGCTCCATCGCCTGCTGCCCTGGATGCCTTGACCCCCACTTATATTTCTAAATATAAATGTCAGTTCAATTAATTTCCAGATCTGACAGTAGGCATTGCCAATATGCCCTTTCCTTAAATATGTTTATAATAATATTAAGACTATTGTTTTGAAGAGACTCCTCAAGAAGTACAGCCTAATTAAAGTGATCTTGAATATCTGTTTTCAGTCTGCTTCTGTCCACTGTTTATGGTCCCATAATTAGCTAAACACCCTCTTCACATAATGAAAGTAGAAATCTTTCAGGCATGTGCCTACTGGCTCTCAGTAAGGATGCTTAGAATATTTCTGAAGAGAGGAGTCACAGTACTAAGGAAGAATGTTAAATACCTTTTGAGGAAACCTTCCACATTTCTAAAGAAGGACCTAAATCTGGATCTAAACTAACCCACAAATTGATCAGATGTCTATTATGTAAAATGTCCTGTACTGTATAAAAAATATAATTGTGATGCCAAATGAGTCTATGTGTTAAGAGGGAGCTAGTTAGTTACTCTCATGCTGAAAATTGTTAATTGGAAATACAAATCCTGCATAAAACACTCTAAGATAGAAGTCATAATTAAGAGAAACACAGAAGAGGGCTTGTCTGTGAAGTCTGCGAGGCTGGTTAAAAGGAATGAGATTTTGAGATGGAAGGACTGGTGAACCTGGTTCAACCTCTTCCACCCCTGGCTAGCTTAGCATTTCTAGTCATTAGTTTCTTTCTCTGTAAAATGAGGGAAAGTCTAGCAGCTTTGCAGTTGACATGAGAATTAAACAGACAGCATTATACACGCACACACACAGTTTATTTGTGGTGCTCCCCAGACTCCAATCCTCATCTCTGAAAATTATGACCCATATTTTCACATGATTGTTTATTTATCTAACGGACATTTCTTGAACACCTGAGCATGTGAATGGCTGCTGCGGTGAAAAGGGGCAGGTGCCGGGGCATCTGAAGGTGGAGGGCGTGGGGTGGGGGATGCTGTTAAGGTGTCTCTGGGGCCACCCGCATTCCAGAGTTTGGAGGTCAGTGGATGCTGGTTTCCAAAGCCGACACCAAACATGGACCAACACAGCCTCTGCACCCAAGGGGCTCCCAGCTGCCCACCACAGGAGCCTCCAGAACTCCCATGGCTTCCCGTGAATCTGGCTTCCCGGAGCTGGAAGGACATCGGGATATCCCTTCCAGCCTTCCTTTTCTTTCTCTCTCTTCCTTTCTTTTCTCTCCCACCTTCCTTCCTTCCCTCCTCCTTCACTCCTTTCTTTCTCACTGAAGTACAATTGATTTACAATCTCTCATACAGCAAAGTGACTCCATTGTACATATATGCGTTCTTCTTCATATTCTTTTCCCTCATGGTTTATCATAGGATATTGAATATAGTTCCCTATGCTAGACAGTAGGACCTTGTTGTTTATCCATCCTGTATATAACCTTTCACAGAGCAAAATACACATACCAGGAACAGTGGAGCTGCGGAACACTCAGGAGCCCCTGTAACCAGGAAATCTGTGAAACTGATCAATTTGCCTTTCTAAGCATATTTTGCTTTGCATTTGATGCATTCTATGATTTGGGCAAAGACTAGATAGTCTATTGCAATTAAAAATAAGCATCTATTACAAGATAGAAGTCCAAGGATGGCAAAGAATTCAACTCCATGGAAAAGAGTTTGCCAAGAAATTCTCTGCCCCTGTCTCCCACTGTGTCACTGCTTGATATTTGACCTGAAAATAGGGGATAATGAAGGGCTGGAAATTCTGAGAGTACTACGTGCCTTGAAATGTACTTAAGTTCTGGGCAACTTTTCCTTCTTGGTCGTGAATTAATCTCATATGTCACCTTCTCTGTTTCGGCTATTGTTATATCTTTATTATTGATTTATTTTTCTCAACAACATTGTCCTTTAGCTTTTTAAAATGTTTATTTATTTGGCTGCTCCAGGTGTTAGTTGCACTGTCCTTTGGTTTTTACTATGTCCATTTTACAGGTGAGGAAAATAAGGTTTTTGAGAGTTAAAATACTTTGAAAGGACCACACAACTTGTAACATTTGCAAATGCCACCATGTTTTCACAGACCCCTTTCTAAGCTAACAGTCCATTCCCTACCCCAACACTAATTTGTTAATTTACAGCAACAACTTAATGTCATATTGTGGTTGGATGGATTTTCCATTTAACTGAAAACAAAATTCTAACCTGGAAGAACCATGTTTAAGGTCTGTGGGCAATAGATAGCTCAATCTCCATCCATATCTAATTCTAGATTTTTGACTTTCTTTTATCATCCCTGTCCTGCAGAAGGCAGTTACTCCATCTCTTGGCTTTAGCTGCCCACTGGGACTTCGGTTTGGTCCAATTTTAACCTCACACAGTCTCTGAAAGGAAGGACCCTATGAGAAATAAACCTCTGCTTAGAATCTGAGTAGGAACAACTTTGCTAGTGTACTTCATCCCATATTCCATAACTGACCAGTCTATCTACTCAAAAAGTGTATGCTTCTAACTGTGTTATTATAGGAAATATTATGTGCTTCAATTATTACTAAATAATTTGATAGCCAATGACTTATTCTCCTAGCTGCTTCCAAATTACAATCTGGATATATAAAATTCTTTATGGTAAATATATAATTAATATGAATAATAGCAGTGAAGCAACAAAAGAGATCACAATGCTTGACATTTAAATAAAAATAGTAATAATAGAAATAGAAATGGACCATGACTGTAATTAAAAGTGCTATGTTGCTTCAATATGAAAAAAAGTCAGGAGACAGTCTAGAATATGCACATTAATATTTACATTCTGGGATGAGAAGTTCATTTTCATTATATCATTTCTTGCATGTATTTTGACATAATTTCTATTTTAGTAAGTGAAATTCAATAGAACATGGGATGTGTATAAATGGCTAGGTCCCAAAGGAATCTCAAATGAAATATGTTTGATTAAATTAATTACAATAGAATTCCATTATTAAAATAACATTACAAGCTGAACCTACAATAGAAAATTTTGAATGGCGACAGTCCAGTTGAACAAGTAGTAAAGGAAAATATATTTGCTTTTTGTAATCCTCCACATATGAATTCTATTTATTAATAGACTGCCCAACCCCTTTCCCAATCATTTGATGAGAGTATTTACACACATAAATATTTAGGTAATGAAAATACTTCAACATTTAAACTTTTTCTTTTATAATTTTTATGAAAATAATTTCAAAGTTTGCTCCCTATATTTCTTTGCTTTTAAACATTACTGTGATGAGTTAAAATCTTCTTTAAATCAGGTCAATTTATAGGATTGCCACCATGAGTTACAGAAAAGGGTTAGACTGTTTACCTTTGTGCCAAATGTCCTTAGACTCTTTGGCTTATGTCTATTTTTTCCTGTATTGTGCCTTTGATGTCTACTGTTCCTTTTAGTTGTCTGTCAGCTTGTCCGTTTTTAGTTTGCTTCATCCTTATCTAGCCAATCAAATAAAGCAAATTGACTGCATGGCAGTTGAGTGTCTCAGCTGACCCTTCCCTTCCTGTTCAGTGTGAATGTTCCAGCACGCAGCTTTGCTGGAAGTCTGACCTGCTGTCCTGTGTGATGATTACGTTCACTCAGTTCTACTTAGTACCACATAATAGAATTAACACTAGCCAAACCCTTTCACCATATTTGAAAACTTGGACTTACCTTTGACTCATGCTTCCTCTTCATATCCCTGTCATTAAAAAAACAAAAGAACTCATCCATTTCTCCTGCTGCCACAATAATTAGTCAAGATTCTTCTGACTCTGTTTTCAAATGGACACATACCTACCTTTGAAGGCCTTTTACAATTTCAGCTCAGTTCAGTTCAGTTGCTCAGTCGTGTCCAACTCTTTTGACCCCATGGACTGCAGTATGCCAGGCTTCCCTGTTCATCACCAACTACTGGGGCTTACTCAAACTCATGTCCATTGAGTTGGTGATGCTATCCAACCATCTCATCCTCTGTAGTTCCCTTCTCCTCCTACCTTCAATCATTCCCAGCATCAGAGTCTTTTCAAATGAGTCAGTTCTTTGCGTCAGGTGCCCAAAGTATTGGAGTTTCAACTTGATCATCAGTCCTTCCAATGAATATTCAGGACTGATTTCCTTTAGGATGGACTGGTTGGATCTCCTTGCTGTCCAAGGGGCTCTCAAGAGTCTTCTCCAACACTACAGTTCAAAAGCATCAATTCTTCACTGCTCAGCTTTCTTTATAGTCCAACCCTCACATGCATACATGACCACTGGAAAAACCATAGTTTTGACTAGATGGACCTTTGTTGACAAAGTAATGTCTCTGCTTTTTAATATGTTGTCTAGGTTGATCATAACTTTTCTTTCAAGGAACAAGTGTCTTTTAATTTCATGACTGCAGTCACCATCTGCAGTGATTTTTAAGCTCCCCAAAATAAAGTCTGTTATTGTTTCCATTGTTTCCCCATCTATTTCCCATGAAGTGATGGGACCAGATTCCATGATCTTAGTTTTCTGAATGTTGAGTTTTAAGCCAACTTTTTCACTCTCCTCTTTCACTTTCATCAAGAGGCTCTTTAGTTCTTCCTTGCTTTCTGCCATAAGGGTGGTGTCATCTGCATATCTGAGGTTATTGATTTCTCCCAGCAATCTTGATTTCAGCTTGTGCTTCATCCAGCCTGGAATTTCTTATGATGTACTCTGCATATAAGCTAAATAAGCAGGGTGACAATACACAGCCTTGACATACTCCTTTCCCAATTTGGAACCAGTCTGTTGTTCCATGTCCAGTTCTAACTGTTGCTTCTTGACCTGCATACAGATTTTTCAGGAGGCAGGTAAGGTGGTCTGGTATTCCCATCTCTTGAAGAATATTCCACAGTTTGTTGTGATCCACATAGCCAAAGGCTTTTGCATAGTCAATAAAGCAGAAGTAGATATTTTTTCTGGAACTCTCTTGCTTTTTCGATGATCAACGGGTGTTGGCAATTTGATTTCTGGTTCCTCTGACTTTTCAAAATCCAGCTTGAACACCTAGGAGTTCATGGCTCAGGTAATGTTGAAGTGTGGCTTGGAGAATTTTGAGCATTACTTTGACAGTGTGTGATATGAGTGCAATTGTGCGGTAGTTTGAGCATTCTTTGGCATTGCCTTTCTTTGGGGTTGGAATGAAAACTGACATTTCCTAGTCCTGTGGCCACTGCTGACTTTTCCAAATTTGCTGGCATACTGAGTGCAGCTCTTTCACAGCATCATCTTTTAGGATTTGAAATAGCTCAACTGGAATTCCATCACCTCCACTAGCTTTGTTCATAGTGATGCTTCCTAAGGCCCACTTGACTTCACATTCCAGGATGTCTGGCTCTGGGTGAGTGATCACACCATCTTGGTTATCTGGATCTTGAAGATCTTTTTTTGTATAGTTCTTCTGTGTATTCTTGCCACTCCTTCTTAATTTCTGCTTCTGTTAGGTCCATAACATTTCTGTCCTTTATTGTGCCCATCTTTGCATGAAATGTTCCCTTGGTAGCTCTATTTTTCTTGAAGAGATCTATAGTCTTTCCCATTCTCTTGTTTTTCTCTATTTCTTTGCATTGCTCACTGAGGAAGGCTTTCTCATCTCTCCTTGCTATTCTTTGGAAAATCTGCATTCAAATGGGTATATCTTTCCTTTTCCCCTTTGCCTTTTGCTTCTCTTCTTTTCACAGCTATTTGTAAGGCCTCCTCAGACAACCATTTTGCCTTTTTGCATTTCTTTTTCTTGGGGATGGTCTTGATCACTGCTTCCTGTACAGTGTCATGAACCTCCATCCATAGTTCTTCAAGCATTCTGTCTATCAGATCTAATTCACAATTCGGCCCCAAACAGTTGTTCAAGATATGCCACCTACTGCTTTTCCTTACATTCTAAACCAATTCTCCACACGTGACATATGCAATCATAAATGCATTAGCTTGGGGCATTCCTTGATCTGTGTTCTAAAAAGAAATCAATAAAAATATGTCTAAGCCTAAACATGTTACTGTCATATCTGGTTATGCTTCAGAATCTAAATCTTTTTCTTCTGCGTTTGTTTCTTTGTGAGTGATCTATCCACCCATCAGCCTCTAGGCTTGCAAATTCTATTGTCCTTGTCTAAAAGGTCTACCCATGCTTTTCCACATTCAGGAGATCATGTCATTTTTAGCGCTCAAATGTCCAAATGCTGAATGCCAATTCCTTTTATTTTATTACCTAAGTAAAGTTTTTGTGGTCAAAGTATGAATGGTATGTTAACAAGCTCAAGCTCACTCTGCTCACCAGAGGACAGTCCAGTTAACTCAGAGAAAAGGTGTTGACAAGGAATAGAACTTTGGAAAACTGGCTGGGTGGCAGACTACTCTCTCGAAATAACCATCTTGTTGGGGTCTGGATGCCTGGTTCTTTCATGGGACAGAGATGGGGGAAGGTTAGGGAATAAAGTAGCCATTAATCTTGCACATATCTCCTAGAATGGCAAGACTTGGGGAGGGAATGTGTTCCTGTAGCCACAGGTGGACAGCGTCCTGAACAAAGACACTTTTGTTTAATATTCAGGCAGCAGGGCAGGGTTCCCCACGGCAGGCCATTATGTATAAACGGTCTTGTCAGTGAACAATAGCAATGGGAAGCAAAGACTAACGTAAAAGAAACAGATCCAATATGGACTCAATTCTTTCATGTAACAGTATCATAAGCCCTTCAAAACTTTACCCTGTTTCTAATTCCTGTCTGGCCACTGGCCCCCTCCCCACTAAAGCAAGTACCATTCCAGCTGATGCATTTTGTCTCTTATGGTCCCCAGAAAATTCCAGGACTTTCCATAACTCCGTGTCTTTCAACATACAAGTCCCTATGCTCTCATTCCTTCCTTCCCCAAATGGAAAGCTTTCAAAACCCAGCTCAAATGTCACTTACCTGTGAAATCCCTCCTGATTCCCTATGGAAGAATCCACCACTTCCTCCTTAGTAGGCCAGTGACAGACTGCACATTAACACTAAAATACTGATCACACGATAGTATTGAATGTGAATTCTGTTAGAACAGAGAACATTATTCACATCTGCATCTGCAGCAAGTGTAGAGTCCTGAGACACAAGAGGTGCTTGCTCATTTCAAGTTTGTTATGGTGTCAAAGACTCATTGCATGACCCATCACCTGTTGAAGAGAAAGAAAAATCTCCCTCCCCAGCACTGTCCCCAGCAGAGTTGTGTATCTGGTGGGGTGGGGAGGGGAGGTTAGAATGGCCCTGTGAGGAGCAGCCAGTCCAGTGGTCCTGTGAGACCCTGCCTCCTGGCCAGGATTAGTATCCAAAAGCCTCAGGCAGATCCCACTGCTCTGCTGCTGTGCGTGCTTGGTAAAGATGGGCAGCATTTCTCCAATTCCAGTTGTGGATGAAATTGTGTACTAAATGATCTACTGAACAATCAAAACCCATCAGCATTAGTTCATTAAAGGACTAGGTAGTCCTCCTTGGTCTTCTGAGTCTACATTTGCAAATCAGACATTCCTTTTCTCAGCTTCAGACCCTTCTGGTCCCCAGGAAAAATATCTTCATTCTCTCCTTGCCATTGCCTTATACATATTTGCTGATGGAAATCTGAGTGTGATTATGGCAGTAGCAACTCTGAGAGTGTAGGAAAGTGGGTGAATTTCTCTGTGCTAATTCCAAACCTTGATCAGAACATCCTCTAGAATAAACACAGATGGAAGACCAACGGCATTTTGCATGTTCAGCAGGCAAGCATAAGTTTCTGTCCACAAGAACCTGATAGGGAAGGAGATTGCTTTTCAGTCATCTGAGTAACACGTGTTCCAGGCAGAGGTTGCAGTTGCAGGGCTGGCAGTGCTGAGATCACTCGCTTGTGGAGCGTGGCTGGGGGTTCTTGGTCCATCAGAGTCTCGGGTCTGCAAGGCGGAGTGCATGAGCCAGCAGCCAGCAGCCCCTTCAGAACTCTTGTCCCTCAGACACTTCCTTAGGATGATTGCAGCTTCTGGCATCAGGAACGCCTTCCAGCCAGAAGCTTGACAAAGCCTGCATTTTATACTCTTTCTTGTCTTCTGAGGTCCTTTTCTGCAAGACAACCTGTGCTCAACTCATTGTCTTCCCAAACTGTTTCTCTTTCCAGTGACACTCTCTCCAACCCCTTGTGTCACATCCCATCATTAATTACAATGAAGCCTTCCATCCACTTATATAACCAGCTCCATAGGTTTGCAATAATAGCAATGATGGTAACAACAGTACTAGCAACAATACTAGCCGGCATCAATATAGTGCCCTACAGTTTTATTCAGTGATTCGTCACAGAGCAGGAGCCTAGGGTCCTTCCTGGGACAAGTCCTCCCCGACATCCTTTGCTTTAGCTACTCTGTGAAGTACCTATTGAATAGATGACAGTATTTGATGCTCATTTCCTGAGCTGTTTTGCATATATAAAAGATGTCCCCTTCTCCACCAAATGGAAGATGTGGAGCATCTTGACCATGTGGACCATGGACCACATGGACCATCTCATGTGGACCATGAGACTTAACTTCTTGACCATGAGCACACAGCCCCGAGCCTCCTGGAGCCTAACAACTGATACTGTTAATCCCTGTGAAGCCACCTTGTTACTTCACCATCAACCAGTCAGAGAACTGTGTGCAAGCTGATCAGTTTGGCTCAGTCGCTCAGTTGTCTCCATGGCGCGCTGTGGTCCATGGGGTCGCAAGGAGTCGGACACGACTGAGTGACTGAATGGAACAGATCACAGACCCTCAACCCATCTCCCTCCCCTCACTTTTAAAAATGCTTTGCTGAAACCCTTCAGGGAGCCTGGCGTTTTTTAGGGCATGAGCCACCTATTTCTTGGCAGGGCCCTGCAACAAGCCTTTCTCTGCTTCAAACTCTGATGTTTCAGGCCTCACTGTGCAGCAGGCACATGAACTTGCGTTAACAGTTTCACAAACGAAATCTCATCTGACTTATGTCTCATCTCAAAATAACTTGTGAAGTTCTTGTCTTTCTCTTTCCCACTTTAAAAGTAAAGAGATGAAGACTTTTAAGAACTTAATTTCTACCCCTATCCTATGGCAGAAGTAGGTCTAGAAACCAGTTCTTCTAACTGTCCATCTCATGGGCTTCATGCAGTTCACAAATGAAGAGACACTGAAGTCAGTGCCAAGCAGACACTCTGCATGCACAAGAATGCTTATTTGAAAGAAGAAAACACCTACAGAAAGGTCTATCTCAAAATACTTTAAGTGTGGGCTGGCACAGAATTCCAGGTCTGCAGTTAACGTTTTTCACTTCCCAACAACTCCCTGGGTTTCCTGGTGTCTACTCATTCTGTGGGTTGCCTGGAGATTGAAATGATAAGGCAGAATGACCCCGAAGTAACTTGGTTAAAAGAGAAGTCAGGAGTCTTCCTGATACATTTAGGGTGGAAAATACTCTTCGAGGGTATTATCTGCTTAAATGACTTTCAATGGGTCAGTCTTCTGAATTCGAGGTGCAAGAAAAGAAACTGCCTTTAATTATGGTGATGTCCGAGTTGAGAGGGATGAAGGCAGCTGGAACTGCAGGTTTATCCAAGGCCACCCTGGACAAAATGCCCAACTTCTGTGTGCTCTTTCTTCTCCGAGGGACGCTGCTGTCTTCCCAGGGTACCAGGTGCCTTGGTTTGGCTTCGGATTTTGACACCTTCCACCTCTGTGACCCTGAGCAAGGGACGTGGCCACAGCAAGACTCACTTTTCTAACCTGTAAGGTGGAGATATTCCTATAGGCTACACGGGACTCATGAGCAGAGGTAGCAGCACATCACTGCCTGTCAGGCCCTCCTCTTCTCCGGGCCTCTTCCTGGGCATCGCAAGGGAGGAACCAGCTCATAGCCTGTCTGTTCCAGGTGACACTTTTGGGTCAGTCAGGCGGCTTGCTGCCTGCAGGGTGAACAACATGCTGGACACTTTAAGCCCGAATAAGGTGATTTGATGTCCTCACCCACAGGGTCATGCATGTCCTGCCCAACTTCCAGGAACCTCCACCGCCACAACCCTGATTGTGGGTTTGGGATGATGGAATAAGTAGAGAAAGAACTGCTCACACCCGGCCTTGGCTGGGAGCAGCTGTGCAGAGCTATAGACAGGGCAGCAGCTGGTTGAGGTGGGACGGCAGCACTAACTCCCTGATGAACAGCTTGGGGCTTCACCCCCCCTTGGCAGGAAGCTCTGTCCTCTAAAACCCTGCTGGGTTGCAAAATACTTTATCTTCATTAGTGCCAGTGAGGTACACTGTGGGTGGAAATGGGAATTTCTTACAAAAGCGATATAATAATCGGAGATTAAAGGAAGAAAATGGCTACTGAGAAAGTCACTCCACCCCAGATGATGACCCAGACTTTCCTGACCTGCCTTGTCTCTAAACTAGAGGTGGTGGAGGATAGTGGCTAAAGTAACTGGCTTCATGCTTCTACTGTGCAATGTCCAGACCCCAGGCCCACCTGAGCAGATGTGTGTTGTTGGGCAACTTGCCTTTGTGACTCAGGAGGGACCATAATTTCCTCCTCTGTAATAACACTTAAATGTCAGTGCAAGGATTAATGGATTCATTGCACTGAAAATGAGAAGGCTTGGTCTGCCCTGGTCAATATGTGTCTGAAATCAGTGTTATTTTTATTAGTTATTAGATTAAGAAATGCAAGTCATGTCAATGTCTATATTCATCCCAAATATTCTTCATCACTGAAAAACTATAAGTTTTCTTGCTATAAACGGCACCAATTTATAGTGACCGATTTTGCTGAAATTTTTTCTATTTTATTAGTTTATTTGTACTGCATATTCTTTCATATACATGGTAATTCAAGATTAAAATAGATGTAAAAAAATCATTTTGAAATATGTAAATCTGCTTAACAGGTAAAGCCACTTGCCATTCAACCAATTAACTCAGGATTTAGTGCTCTTTGGATCACTAAATGCTTTAGGCATTTACGGCTGCTGTTTCGCTGGCATTTTGCTGCACTTTTTGGTGGAGGTGATTTATGGTGAACAGCACAGTTAATAGAATCTCCAACCTGTTGCAGGAGTAGGGAGTAAAATATACTGGAATCCCAAACTAAAAAATTCTACCATAACAATTCTCAGGGAAAATATTTTAACATCTGGGGTGACACAGCTAACTTCTATATGTTGCAGTAAAAAAGTCAGCACACGACTTCTAAAAATCGAATTTCTCTGTATGATTCATGTCTTACATGAAACAGACAAAAATATGACTCAGTGTAACCTGCGTAATACCTGGCTGTAGCTCTCCATCTGAAGTCGTGGACTTTCAAATCCCGCAGCCAACGGATACTTCCCAGGGAGGGAGAACATCTGATTCCACTTTCACCCATCACCAGAGTTCTAATTACTTTGATTTAATGACTGTGGGATTTTATTTTTTACTGTTTGGACAGATTCCTCACTAATACTTAACAGGCAAGAAACATTAAAATCTTGTTTGGTTTGACAGGAGCAGAGTTTAATGTCAGCTGGACTGAATTTATTTCCCAAGTTCTATTTTCTCAAAAGTATCTTTGATGTTTTCTCTAACCAGATTTGTTTAGGAAACAAATGATAGGATATGCCGAGGATCCAGATACATTTCTGATTCAATCAGGGCATCGATATTTTGTCCCCCACCCAGTTTAGGGTAAACATTTTACATTAGATTTCCGTCATAAAGGGGCAGCACAATTCACAGTGAACTATACATCAGTCAGTGTCTGTTTCTATTTGGGTAAAGTTATAGCAGGAAAAAGCATGTGATCAAGCATCAGGATGGATATTTTTACCCAATGCTCTCTTCCAGGAACATTTTTCTAATTTTTCTTGAATCCTTGTCTTTTCTCTCTTAGCTCCTATTCACATATTGGAATTATTTGTTCATGTTATAGACTGAGACTTGTAGAGACCAATGAGTTCACCACAGCACAGAGATCTGGTCTGAGGTAGGCTACTAGAACTATGTCTTGAACTGCATTGTATTTATTCATGTACTTGATATGTGCACATAGCAGAGTAAAAAATAACCTTGCACTCTAAAATATTGTAAAGTAAATAAAATTTTATTATCTATAAACATGTATAGTAACACAGATGTAGAAATGATAAATGAAAGATGAATGTTTTTGCTTAATGACTATGGGTGATTTGTAGCTGGTATATTTATTAACTCGATTTCCAAAGACAGGTACCAAAGAATAAATAAGATCCAGTTTGTACTAGACTGAATAATTTCACTGGCAAGTAATACACAGCCAGGTAGCTTTTCAACAGAAAGCATGTATTTACTCATGGAACTGAGAAAAAGGCTAAGTGTGACAGAGAACATGATTGCCTGTCCCAAGGTTACCACTCCTCATCTTTCTTGATCATTAAAAAATTCCAAATATAGTTGGAATATATCAGTATATATATTCAGAATTTCCATAGGAATATATATAACTACACAGGGATAAATAGTTGAGGAGCCTTTGATGTTGTGGTATATTTTCATAGACTCTGAAAAGCTTATAATCTCAATTCTGATGAACAACTTATAAAATCAAGCCTGTTGACTTAATTCTGGGGAAGAATTTCCTTTTGATAAAATAGGGCAGGTGAGGAGAAAGTCTCACTTCTGTTTAATGTTTTTAGTCTTGGTTCTTTAAGGATGTGATGTCTGGAGCTGTGGCAGCCATTTAGCAGCCCAGAGGGAAGAACTAGTCCTGAAATTGTTAAACTGTTGAATTAATACTAGAATGGCCAATGTCAAGTATTCTTGATATGTAGGAAAGATCAAATACTGTATATTTGGGACTTCTTGATGTATCCTTGTTACATTCCTGATGTTGGTAATTTTTTCCTTTCTCTCTTTTTCTTTGATCTATATTGTTAGTAGCTTGTTAGCTGAATTAATCTTTTCAAAGAATCAGTTTTGGCATTGTTGACTTATGCTACTTTTAATTTTCTATTCCACTGATTTTTTATTTTTATCATCATTTTCTTTATTTTGATTTGCCTGTTTTTTCTAGACTTTTAAGATGGAAAATTAGGCTGAATTTCAATCTTTCTTAATTTCTAATTTGTGCATTTTGGCCTAAACTTTCCTCTAAGCATTGCTTTGTCAGTATATTGTAAAATTTCAATATGCAGTATCATATTAGCATTTAGTTTAAAATATTTTAAAATAATGTGATTTCTATTATTTTTGTGATATTTAGAATTATACTGTTTATTTTTCATATAGCTAAGATCTCTCTGGTTACTATGTATTGATTTCTAACTTTATCATCAGAAGGTATCCTTTGATTAATTTTAATCTTGATTTCTTGAAGATTTCTTTATGGGACTGGTTGTGGACAATTTTTGTACAAGTGGAACTAGCCCTTAAAAAGTATGTAAATTCTATAATGTATATGTACCATGGGACTCTGTGGGAGAAGGCGAGGGTGGGATGTTCTGAGAGAATAGCATTGAAACAAGTATACTATCAAGGGTGAGACAGATCACCAGCCCAGGTTGGATGCATGAGACATGTGCTCAGGGCTGGTGCACTGGGAAGACCCAGAGGGATCGGATGGGGAGGGAGGTGGGAGGGGGGATCGGGATGGGGAACACATGTAAGTCCATGGCTGATTCATGTCAATGTATGGCAAAAACCACTACAATATTGTAAAGTAATTAACCTCCAACTAATAAAAATAAATGAAAAAAAAAGTATGTAAATTCTATTGATGGTGGATATTTTTCTTTTAAAATTAGTTAGGTCAAGTTGTGTAAATAGTGTTGTTAATATCTTATATCCTTATTGATTTTTCTGTCTGCTTGTTCTATCACTATTAAGAAAGGTAATCATTTTATTATATTTGCTGTTTTTAGAATTTTTTGTATATTTGTAAACAAGTCCTTTATCAAGTATTCCTTTTACAAAGATTTGCTTCCATCCCGTGGCTTAACTTTTCACTCTATAAAAGATGTCTTCCCCTGAGCAGAAGTTTTTAATCCAGGTTATCAGTTTTTTAAAAGGATCTTGATTTTGGTGTTGCATGTAGAAACTCATCATCAAACTCAAATTCACACATACCTTCTCTTATGTTTTCTTCTATAAGTTTTATAGTTTTATGCTCTATAAAAGTTCTCTGCTCCATTTTGATTACTTAATTTTTTTTTTTTAAGGTGGAGGTTTGTGTCTAGGTTTATGTTTTTATTCATGTTGGCATCAAAATCTCCTAGCACCAGTTGAGGAAAGGATATCCTTTCTCATTTAAATGCCTTTACACTTTTGTCAAATATCATTTTACTGAACTGACATGGATATATTTCTGCATTCCCCTTTCTCTTTAATGTATATGTCTATTTTTTCACCAATATAACACCTTCTTGGTTGTGTGGATGCCCATTTGCTTCAGTCGTGTCTGACCCTTTGCAACCCCCATTGACTGTAGCCCACCAGGCTCTTCTGTCTGTGGAATTTCCCAGACAAAAATATTGCAGTGGGTTGTCACTCTCTTCTCCAGGGGATCTTCCTAACCCAAAGAATCTGAGTCTCCTGAGTGTCTTGCATTGGCAGGCAGGTTCTTCACCACTGAACCACCTGGGAAGTGCCATCTTGGTTGCTGTAGTGCTAAAACAAGTCTTGAAGTTGGGTGCAGAGAAAGAATCCTCTAACAATGCTCTTTCTCTTTAGAATTGTGTTGGTTATTCCAGCTCCTTTACTTTTCCCTATAAACTTTAGAACCAATTTGTCAATATCTACAAAATAACTTGTTAGGGTTTCTGTTGGGGTTCCCTAGAATCCATAGTTCAATTTGGAAGAAACTGACATCTTAACAGTATTGAATCTTCCAATTCGTGCATACAGAATATCTATTTATATTAATAGATTAATATATTAGATTAATAATTAATAATAGATTAATCTATTAATATTAATATCTTGTTTCTTTCATTAGTAATTTATAGTTTTATGCATAATAATATTATACATATTTTGTAAGATTTTTACCTGAGTATTTTATTTTTTGATACTATTGTAATTTGTGTTGGTCTTTAAATTTCAAATTTAAATGTTCATTTGTGATCTATAGGAAAGCAATTGACTTTTGTAGATTGGTAAGCACTGATGGTGAAACAAAGAACCCTTCATTTTTCCTGACCTGTAGAGAAAAGTATCCATCTCATCATTAAGTATGTTTACTGTAGGTTTCTGAAGGTATCCTGTGTCAAATTGAGAAAATTTATTTTAGTCTTAATTTGTTGAGAGTTTTCATGATGTTAAATTTTTTCAAATGTTTTTTCTCTAGCGATTGCATATTCTTATGGTTTTTCTTTCTTAGCTTGTTGATATGAGGAAATACATCAATTGATGTTGATCCAGGCTTGCATACCTTAAATAAATTTTACTTGCTAGCAGTGTGTAATTATTTTCATGTGTTGTTTTATTTAATCTGACAATATTTTGTTGAAGTGTTTTACATCCATATTCATAAAAGCTATTGGTCTGTAGTTTCCACTTATTGTAGTGTCTTCATCTGGTTTTGGTATTAGCATAGAGCTGACCTCCTGGGATGAGTACAGAGTGTTTGTTTTGCTTTTATTTCTGGAGGAGATGATAGAGTACTGCTTAAGGATTAAAGAGAAATTTGTTTTGTAATTAAAAAAAAAAAGAATTTGGACATGATAGACCAGTGGTTCTTAACCCTAGCTCTAGTGAACTGCTTGGGAAGGTTTTAAACATAGACCAATGCTGAGGCTCCTCTCCAAACAGACAAATCCACTTTTTTGGAGGTGGATCCTGGGAATCAACATATTTTAAAATAGCATCCCAATGATTCCTATGAAGATAAAGTTGAATACTCATCTTGAAATATTGAATTGACTGAATTCTCAGCCACTAGCAGGATGCCTTCTGTGGCTTAAAATTCCTAGTGAGCAGCATAGGAGACATCAGGGTCAAAAGATGGTGACAGAGGCTGTTTCCACTGAGAAGATGGTCTTTTGTATTTGCCTCTATTTCTTTGACCTGAAGATATTCTTGTATTTTATGCCACAGGCTTTGTCCTCCAGCAAGAGAGCTTATTCTGGTATTAAAAAGAGTTCCTTATGGGTTGTATTCTGATACATCTTAATCCCTCAGCTCCAGGGAGGGTTGGGGGGAAAGAGAAAGGAGACAGAAATAAAACAGTCTCTCACAGGCAGCACTGTGTTCAGGCTTCCTGCTCTTTCCCCAGAGTGAGTCATCCACACCACAGGGGTGGACCTCACCCCGAGCTGCAGAGCCTGGTCCTGCTCCCTGTGTGGGTTGATCATGGGGGAGACGTCCCATGGGCTCGAACGCATCCTGAAAGTACTGTCAGAAGTCCTCAACTCTGTTCTTACTCAACGGGACCTCAGTCTCCTGCTTCTGGCTGTACCTTCTCCAGGATACCTCTCCCACGTTTCACAAGACATGTTCTCAAGAGAGTGACAGTGAGGCACCTCAGATCCCCCAGAGTCCAGACGAGTGACGTGGGAAGCCTTTGGCCCACCTCATGCTGCTCATCCATGGGCACTTGCCGGCCAGATGACCCAGCAGGTGTTCACATTGGTGGTGATTGCTTTTGAAACTGGCTTTAGACAAATTAATTGTAGGCTAAAATATTTCAAAGAATATCATATTTCCCTTCTATTTCTTCATTCTTATTATGTTACTATTTTGTTATCATTTTTTTTTTTTTGTCTGTATCGTAAAACTCAAAGTCTTATATGTGTGTGTTCAAAGGAGCCCTGATTTACACACAGGTGTTCCATCAGAAAGAAAGCTTTAGTTTCTCATGGGAAGGACTCATTAATAGTCCAGAGAGGATACAGCCATCCCTGACAGTTGGTTCACCTGGAAGTACATTGTGGGTAACAGGTTTCCATGTTAAGAAACATGGAAAATCATCAATATTTATGTTATCAATGATTGAGTTGGTTGCCCACTAGATTTAGGATGGAACCAAGAGATAGGCTATTAGTAACACTGTGTAATAAGGATCATGTACATGCATGCTAAGTCACTTCATTTGTTTCCGACTCTCTGTGACCCCGTGGAACTTGTGTATCCCAGCAAGTTCCTCTTCAATGGGATTCTCTAGGCAAGAATACTGGAGTGTGTTGCCGTGCCTTCCTCCAGGGGATCTTCCTGACACAGGGATTCAGCCTGCATCAATTATGTCTCCTGCATTGGCAGGTGGGTTCTTTACCACTAGTGCCACCTGGGAAGCCCAATGAGGATCACAGTCTTCCTGAAATACCCTCTTTCTTTATTTTCCCTGTTATTCTTATCCTTTCTATCTCCAAGTTTCTTTCTCTTTCCTTTTAACTATTTTACTCACATATGAACCAGGCCATGGTTTTCTAGTCCCTGATCTTGTCCAGTTCAGTTCAGTTCAGCTCAGTCACTCAGTTGTGTCCGACTCTTTGCAACCCCATGGATGGAAGCAAACCAGGCCTCCCTGTCCATCACCAACTCCCAGAGTTTACTCAAACTCATGTCCATTGAGTCGGTGATGCCATCTAACCGTCTCATTCTCTGTGTCCCCTTCTCTTTCTGCCTTCAATCTTTCCCACCATCAGAGTCTTTTCTAATGAGTCAACGCTTCACATCAAGTGGCCAAAGTATTGGAGTTTCAGCTTCAGCATCAGTCCTTCCAATGAACACTCAGGACTGATCTCCTTTAGGATGGACTGGTTGGATCTCCTTGCAGTCCCAGGGATTCTCAAGAGTCTTCTCCAACACAACAGTTCAAAAGCATCAATTCTTCACTGCTCAGTTTTCTTTATAGTCCGACTCTCACATCCATACATGACTACTGGAAAAACCATAGCCTTGACTAGGCAGACCTTTGTTGGCAAAGTAATGTCTCTGCTTTTAAATATGCTATCTAGGTTGGTCATAACTTTTCTCCCAAGGAGCAAGCGTCTTTTAATTTCATTGCTGCAGTCACCATCTGCAGTGATTTTGGAGCCCCCCAAAATAAAGTCTGTCACCATTTCCAATGTATCCCCATATATTTGCTATGAAGTGATGGGACTGGATGCCATGATCTTAGTTTTCTGAACGTTGAGTTTTAAGCCAAATTTTTCACTCTCCTCTTTCACTTTCATCAAGAGGCTCTTTAGTTCTCTGCTTTCTGCCATAAGGGTGGTGTCATCTGCATAATCTGAGGCTATTGATACTTTTCCCAGCAATCTTGATTTCAGCTTGTGCTTCATCCAGCAACAGGGCAAAGTGACTTTTTTCCCCATCACATTTACCTCTGTGAACACACTTACATTTACTGCCCATATTCAGCTGTGAGCAGCAAACGCTCTGCTCTGGTCTGCTGAAGGAAAACCAAGTCCCTGTGCATATTTGGTCACAGGTTCTTAGCAGATGCAGTTAGTTAAGGTGAGGCCATTAGGGTGGGCACTAATCCAATATGACTGCTGACCTTATAAAAGGGAGAAGTTGAACACAGACACCGATGCATAGGAAGAATGAAATGTGGACATGAAGGCAGAGGCTTGGGCAAGGAAGCATATAAGACAAGAAACACTGAAGATTGTCAGCAAGCCACCAGGAGTTAGGAGAACTTGAAGGGAGCATAGCCCTGCTGACACCTTGATCCCAGGCAGCAGGCTTCCAGAACTGTAGGACAATACGTTTCTGTGGTTTAAGCCACTCGGCTTGTGGACTTTTGTTACAGCAAACCTAAGAAATAAAAACAATGTCCCAGCCTGGGATTTCATGACTCCTCAAGAAGGCGTCTGTGTCAGGGTAAAAAGTACTTTTCAAATCATGTTCAGAAAAGAATATGCATCATTGGGTTGACTTAACTCAGTCTAGATTTAAAACTTGTTTTATATGGGGAATGTAATTCATTTTATCTCTCTTTGTATACCAAGTACCCAGTTAGGGTTAGAATGTATATGAGTATGAAAGGACTTATATCCAAAATTTATCATTAACTCCTAAAAATTGATAATGAAAGACTATACTCTAATCAAAAAATGAACATGCAATTTCTATGTATTCAAAGATGTACAAATAGCCAGTAAGCTTATAAAAAGACATTCAACATCATTATTCATTAGGAAAATGTAGAATAAAATATGATGGATTAATGGTTTATAGAAGGATGGATAATGGAAAGATAAATGGTAAAGCAAATATAACCCATGTTAATTGTAGAATTCAGGTGGTGTGCATGTAAGTTTTCACTGTATTATTCTTCCAAATTTTCTGTATGACAGAAAATTTTCATAATAAAAATTTTAAAAAGCCAATTCTAAGATATTAATGTGTCTCCACAATTCTTTCCTGACACTAAACCTCAGTAGAAATGGGAATAGTCATGTTACCTCATTTTGGGCAAACAGATGTAAGCAGCTGTCTCCAGGTGTGATTTGTAGGATCAGTTAAGCTCAGTTCAGTCGCTCAGTTGTGTCCGACTCTTTGCAACCCCAAGGACTGCAGCTCACCAGGCTTCCCTGTCCATCACCAATTCCCAGAGCTTGCTCAAACTCATGTCCCTTGAGTCAGTAATGCCATCCAACCATCACATTCTCTGTCATCTCCTTCTCCTGCTTTCAATCTTTTCCAGAAACAGGGTCTTTTCCAATGAGTCAGTTCTTTGCATCAGGTGGCCAAAGGATTGGAGATTCAGTGTCACCCTCAGTCCTTCCAATGAATATTCAGGACTGATTTCCTTTAGGACTGACTTGTTCGATCTTTCAGTCCAAAGGACTCTCAAGAGTCTTCTCCAACACCGCAGTAGGATTGTATGATAAGATTTTAGAAAAGATGTTCTCAATTGGCTTATCTCTTGAGTCTGTTGTCTTTCCTTTTCCTCATCTTTCTTTTTCTTCTTTTTCATTGGACTACAGATAAGATAACCTGAGGTGCTGTAGTATTTTGCAACCGTGAGGAGAAAAGCTACCCTGGTAGTGTCACAGAAAAGGGTGACTGCTGGGGCCTCCTTGCAGCTGACACTGCAGTTGTTGTTTCGTTGCTCAGTTGTGTCCAATTCTTTGTGACCCCACGGACCATAGCCTGCCAGACTCCTCTGTCCATGGGATTTCCCAGGCAAGAATACTGCAGTGGGTATCCATTTCCTCCTCCAGAGGATCTTCTCAACACAGGCAGTGATCAAGCCCATGGAATACTGCTTAGACCTCCTTTAGACCCAACTGCCTGCCCCGTTTATCTTATCTTATGATACATGTGAAGGTCTTATTGTGTTACAGTTGCTTCATTTACCCAAGTGCAGAGTGAAAATAATAAGCCTGAATTTTGGAAGTGACAGGGGTAAGGAGGCAGGTATGAGAATTGAGGACGGAGCCATCACAGTCTAGAAACTTTTGGGAAACTGGTCTATTGTGCTCTGGACACACAACCAAGTGCCAACCAGCTGGGAGGTGAGGAGGGATGGTGGGAAGAATCCATAAAGTGTGGCTTTGTCGCTTGTTTCTGCTGGTAAAGTCCCGCCATTGAAGAATAGACGTGTCCTAGTACTCAGTCCTGCAGCCATGAAGTTAAAAGACACTTACTTGTTGGAAGGAAAGTTATGACCAACCTAGACAGCATATTAAAAAGCAGAGACATTACTTAGCCAACAAAGGTCCGTCTAGTCAAGGCTGTGGTTTTCACAGTGGTCATGTATGGATGTGAGATTTGGAGTGTAAAGAAAGCTGAGCGCCGAAGAATTGATGCTTTTGAACTGTGGTGTTGGAGAAGACTCTTGAGAGTCCCTTGGGCTGCAAGGAGATCCAACCAGTCCATCCTAAAGGAGATCAGTCCTGGGTGTTCATTGGAAGGACTGATTCTGAAGCTGAAACTCCAATCCTTTGGCCACTTGATGCAAAGAACTGATTCATTTGAAAAGACCCTGATGTTGGGAAAGATCGAGGGCAGGAGGAGAAGGGGACAACAGAGGATGAGATGGTTGGATGGCATCACTGACTCAATGAACATGAGTTTGAGTAAACTCCGGGGGTTAGTGATGGACACGGAGGCCTGACGAGCTGCAGTCCACGGGGTTGCAAAGAGTTGGACATGACTGAGCAACTGGACTGAACTGAGTGCTCAGTCTTCAAGTAGAGACAGGGAAGAAAGCATTCCCACATGACACAGCCTCTTCCTATAGGCTGCAGGCTGTGTTAACTGGGATTGATTCTCTGTTTTTTTTTTTTTAACTCTGTAAATTAAAAGCATCAAATTAGAAAAAAGATAATTCTCAATAGATGTGCATCCTTGCAACAAAACTCAGGTGTGTCCCAAACAACAGCTGTATGATCCAGTTAAGAAAAAAGACATAAGTCTTTGGCTTAATTTTTCTCAACTCATCTGTAAATCTGGAGAAGGAAATGGCAAACCACTTCAGTATTCTTGTCTGGATAATCCCATGGACAGAGGAGCCTGGTGGGCCACAGTCCATGGGGTCACAAAGAGTTAGATGCAACTGAACATGCAGTTCAAGGTAACCAGAGTTTCTGTTTTACAGACTAAGGAAGGAATGTGAGTGACAGATTTTTTCTTGCAGAGAGCAGTATCCAGGACCTGGCTATGAGTACCCAGTGGGAGTATTTAAACTTGAGTTATGGTAAAAGAAAATATAATGCATTCAGATTGGACCAGGAAAGATAATGCTATCCTAACTGCGTGCATTAAAAGAAAACTAAATTTTGTATTAAAAATATTTTAATGAATTAATTTTTTTTTTAATGCACTTAGCTAGGATAGCATTATCTTTCCTGGTCCAAACCGGACATGGAACAATGGACTGGCTCCAATTTGGGAAAGGAGTAAGTCAAGGCTGTATATTGTCACCCTGCTTATTTAACTTAAATGCAGAGGACATCATTCAAAATGCCAGACTGGATGAATCATAAGCTGGAATCAAGATTGCTGGGAGAAGTATCAATAACCTCAGATATGCAGATGACACCACCCTTATGGCAGAAAGCGAAGAAGAACTAAAGAGCCTGTTGATGAAAGTGAAAGAAGAGAGTGAAAAAGCTGGCTTAAAACTCAGCATTCAAAAAACTAAGATCATGGAATCTGGTTCCATCACTTCATGAAAAATAGATGGGAAAACATGGAAATAGTGAGAGATTTTATTTTTCTGGGCTCCAAAATCACTGCAGATGGTGATTGCAGCCATGAAATTAAAAGACACTTGCTCCTTGGAAGAAAAGCTATGACAAAATTAGACAGCATATTAAAAAGCAGAGACATTACTTTGCCGACAAAGGTCTGTCTAGCTAAAGCTATGGTTTTTCCAGTAGTCATGTATGGATGTGAGAGCTGAACCATAAAGAAAGCTGAGTGCCTCAAGAATTGATGCTTTTGAACTGTGGTGTTGGAGAAGACTCTTGAGAGACCCTTGGATGGCAAGGAGATCAAACCAGTCAATCCTATAGGAAATCAGTCCTGAATATTCATTGGAAGGACTGATGTTGAAACTGAAATTCCAATATTTTGGCCATCTGATGTGAAGAACTGACTCATTGGAAAAGACCCTGGTGCTGGGAAAGATTGAAGGCAGGAGGAGAAGGGGACAACAGAGGATGAGATGGTTGGATGGCATCACTGACTCAATGACATGGATTTGGGTGGAAGCCAAGAGTTGGTGATGGACAGGGAGGCCTGGAGTGCTGGGGTCCATGGGGTTGCAAAGAGTCAGACAGGAAAGAGTGACTGAACTGAATATAAAAGGATGTATTAAGTGGCACACAATAAAACCAAGGGTCAATAAGGGAGACATGCAGCCTTAAATGAAATATAACCGGCATTTCCTCAGAGTACCTTATGAAAGAGGAAATAAGGTTGTAATTGGCATCCAAACTAACAACAGCTGAAAGCCCAAAAGCCTGAGAGCAATTAGACTTCAGACCCAATTAGCCTTGCCTCTCCTCTGCCCTCTGGAGGCAACTGGAGTGCCCAGGTTCCTGCCTCTGTCCACTTCCTTGTTAGCGTCCCCAGGTTTTACTGTGGAGGTGAAAGGGGATTAGATTTCCCTGGTAACTTGCTTCCTGCAGCAGAGATATTTTAGAAACCAATTATGCTGGGTTCCCTGGACATAGCCTTGCTATAAACATCCTTTCCTCAGGCCCTTAGCCTTCAATTTGGACCCTAGAAGCGTCCATGGTGTGTGAGTTAACTTAGAATATAAATCACAGAATACAATTAATATTGTAGCTTCTGTCCTAAGTAGACATGAACAGTTATTACAATTCACAGCAGCTGCTTATGATAACCATTAGGAAAAAATATTGTGCAGGGAAATTTAATGTACAGGGTGGGGAGGGCTGTGGGAAACCCCAAGTATTGATTGTAGCATGCATGCTCAGTCACTTCAGTCATGTTCAACTCTTTGTGACTTCGTGGAACTGTAGCCCGTGAGGCTCCTCTGTCCATGGGGTTCTCTAGGCAAGAATACTGGAGTGGGTTGCCATTTCCTCCTCCAGGGTATCTTCCCAATCCAGGGATTGAACTCACATCTCTTGCATCTCCTGCATTGCAGGCAGATTCTTTCTACCCCCTGAGCAACCCAGGAGGCCCAGTTTGTAGCTTAGGCAACAATAAGAAAAGGGGCTCACTGACCAGGCTCCTTGTGGGGATTAAGCCTCTATACAGGAGACTGTGGATTCCTGAAGAAGACTGACGTCAACAGAGGCCAAATTCCAGCAGAGACCATTGAGAGGGCTGTTGTAAGATGTGATGGAGTTATGGATGAAAGCTGGCAGGAAGGAAGTGCTCTTGGTCAGCTGTTCTCTGTTGAGTACAGAGATGGCCCCTCAGTGGAGGCTCATTCCCTGGGGATGGTTTGGGGGGCCAGCCGGTGCACTGTGGAGGCTGAACCAGAGAGCTTACTCAGATCTGGAAGGGGGGCAAGGAAAGAATCACTGCTCTGAGCAAAGTCCATGGTGATGATGGAGAGGCTGACAGCACAGAGCCTCCCTGCTTCACTTGCCTGCTGCATGGGGTCTAGATGTCCACATGTGTGACAAACACCTATCTCTGTAAGATATGAACTGAGGGACCGGAGTGGTTTGGTGGTCTGTTAATCCAGTGTCTTGATTGACAGTCACTACTCACTGGGTTTTCCTAATTTGTAAGCACTTGTACTCACTTTCTTGAAGATCCCATCACTCGCTTTGGTTTTAAACAGCATCTACCAACAAACAAACGTAAGTCACAGGCTTAGATCTCTCCCAAATTCCAAACTCAGATATTCAATTTCCTATTGAGTTTCTGTCCATCGGTACTTAACAGACCTCTCAAACTCAATGCAACCCAAATTGGGCTCTGCTCTCCCCCTGCCTAACTTGTTCCACCCCGAGACTTCTTCATGTCAGTCAATGCCAACTCCCGCTTCCTACTTTCTCAGGCTAAAACCCTTCAAGTCATCTTTGACTCTTCTTTACCTTTCACTCTCTGCATTGAATCCTTCAGCTCGTTCTATCGAATCTAGTTCACAACATATAGAGACCCCGGGCATTTCTCATCACTCCTTGCATGTCTCATTACCCGTCCATATGCTGAGTCCACCATCTCCTCTCTTCTGGATGGCCGCAGGGGTGGAGTTTAGTCTCAGTCCAAACACTACTGCCATCGCTCATAAACACTCAGCTGGAGCCACATCCTTCCTGTACTCAAAACGAGGCACTTAGTTCCATTTTATCCCCCAGATGAAGTCAGAGTCACCCACGAGGCCTAGAAGGCACTGCGAGAGTATCCCCTTCCCTCCCCTTGCCCCGCGGCCTCCACCCTCTCCCACTGCTCTCCACCCCCGCTCCTCTCCGGCTCTGCTCACCCTACGCTGGGCCTTGAAGAGTGGGCACGCTCCCCTCCAGCCTTATCCTGTGATGATCTGTGCAGTTAATCCTCTGCCTCCCATTCTTCAGGACGCTGCTGCCGAGCTCTGAGCTGCTGCTACATCAGTCTCAGGCCGTGTTCTGCTGGGTCAGAAGGATGTGGACTGAGGAGATGTTCCAGCAGAAGCCCCACAGGGCAGCGTCAAGTGCACGGTGATGCACACATCAGGGCACTTTGTCTGCTTGAGTCCTTGAGCTCAGACCTGCCAATGGCTTCTGTCTTGAACCCTCTGAAGCGGGTACTTGTTTGACAGATGAAGAAACTGAAGCACAGGGAGGTTGGGTAACTTGCTTGAAATCACACAGTAGGAAGAGGAGCTGGTGCTTGAACTCAGGCAGTTTCACCCCGGCTGGTGCCCATCATCTCTGAGCAGAAATCTCCAGTAACGTCTGCAACCCACTCCCCTCTGGTGAGGGAAACTGAAGTTGTCCTGTTGTGAACACTGGGCAACAATGATAGCATCAGTTTATCCTTTTCATAACCCTATGAGGTAAACATGGCAAGAACTTTGGTTCTAGGGAGGAAAAAAGCTGAGACTAATAGATATTTAGGTGTCAAAGGTCACAACATTAGTTAACAGTGGATCCGAGGTCACAAACCAAGCTTACTGACTCCCAAGCCCAGATTATTACAAACCAGATGATATTCTACACTTGACACATGATATTGGTTGTGCAAATGGAAGTGCTTGGTCTCTGTGATCTTTATCAGTCCAAAGAAAATTCAGTGATTGTATCAGGGAGATGAGAGATGCCAAAGTTTTTGAACTAAGGGATAGTGCCTGAAGGTAACTACAAAGGGGGCTTCCCTGGTGGCTCAGATGGTAAAGAATCTGCCTGCAATGCAGGAGACACTTGTTCCTACAAAGGAGTCTCTGGGATCATGCTAAGATGCTCACTTAAAAAGAGTAGGTAAACCCTTATGGCGTCAAATAACCTTGCCAACCAGGAAGCTGGCAAAAGCCTTTCATGGTGTGACTTTGTCACAAGTATAATTAGCGCTAACAGCTCAGCAAGCTTTCTTAGTGACCTTCCTAACTTCTGCCAGTCAGCGGGACCAGCATTAATGACTTAGGATGGAAAATCAGCTTCTTGTGAGTCCACCCACACTGACCTCTATGTTCTGAGCTTCCTCAACCTTCCTTTTCAACAAGAATTGTATTTTTTTTTGGTGGGGGGGGGGGCTGTCCTTTTAACTTGTGTGAGCCGATGGGGCTTCCAGGCTCATGGAAGCCCCCCGTATGAGGCCTGTTTCCCAAGGATCTCAGGGTTTCACTTTCCCTCCTGAGATGCCCCACTGCTCAGGAGGATCCGGAGGAATGGGGGACAAACCTTCAGTCTGTGCCCAGGTCCCGTGTTTAAAATTCTCCCTGGAACTCAGCTCGGTGCTCAGTGATGATCTAGAGGGGTGGGATAGGGTGGTGGCTGGGAGCGAGGCTCAAGAGAGAGGGCAGATATATATATATATACACACACATACATACATACCTACATATAGCTATACACATATAGCTGATTCATTTTGTTGTATAGCAGAAACCAACACATTGTAAAGCAATTACACTCCAATAGAAAAAAATAAAATAAATAAAATTTTCTGGTGAGGACGCCATCAAATGTGTCCAGGTGGGACTGACCAGAGAGATGGCTTGAAATGCCTTTCTGGAAAGGAAGAACAGAAATCTCATTACTCATAAAGGTTCTGTTGTTACTTTTTCAAACTGAAAATTTGGTCTACAGTGTTGTTTCCTAATGTTGAAAATTTTGACCAAAACTTACCACCTTCTCATAAAATTAAACACACACACACACACACACACACACACACACCCTGGGAAATGTCTGCCCTCATCAAGGAACAATGTGTTGCATAAAATCAAATGGATTTGGGAGAAATGTGAAACTGTTCACACACACACGCCCCATCAGCACACGTGAAACCTCTCAGCATTTCTTTTGCTCTTTGACATCTGTTCCAAGTGACTGTTCCTCAGAAGCTCCCATATGCCTCCAAATATGTGCCTCCCTGTCTCATTATGGCAGGTTAATAGATGTGGCAGGTTAGATTAATTATGACTTGAAACTTGGCATTCCACAGGAAGAAAACACAACTTTCAAATACAATGTCTTACAATATGACTGATTTTCTTTAAAAAAAAAAAAAAAAAAAGACCTGTCAAAACATGACATGTCAGATTCCGTTTCTTTCCACCAACATATCACAATCTGTTTTGATGGAGAAAGGATATATTTTAATTATTTGTTTTTAATCTGACTCCAGACTTGACATATGGCACTTCATTAAGTTCTCTCTACAAATTCTGGTAAAAACAAAAACAAGCTGTACAAAGTTATTCAACTTCTGGCATAAAAGTTATTTTTAAGAACTTCTATTATTTCTGATGAGGTTAAATGATTCCTCTGCCTCCAAAAAAAGTGTCATCTGTTTTGAGAGATTTGCCAGGAATCAATCAGAGTAGACATTAGCTGTCAGCAAAATATGTTCCCTGGAAGAGGAAGGGTCCCTACCAAGATACAGGATTGCTGGTCTTTTCATAAACTTTTTCCTCCTTGACATTCAGATATATTGAGTAAACTGAGAGGAAACCCGTACATTAAGTATAATTTTCAGATTATAGGAGGAGTCATCTGTGCCTCAATTCAACCTCAGAAGAAGATAACAGACCACATTTTTTTTTTTTTACTTCATTAAGCATGCCTTATTAATACCTTGTCTGGTACAGCACAAGGAAATAACCGACTATTTTTTTCCCCCTCTATTACAGGGAGGCTGAAATGAAGCAGGGATCTGTGCGGCTTTTGGGCACAAAAGGCTTTCTGTGTCCCATTCCCTGAATTCCAAAGGGCAGGTTCAAATAGCTGCTGATCAGGGAAGGGAGGGGATACAGAGACAAGCAAGGGGCAGTCAAGAAGCAATAGTGCAGTTTTGGGGCAGCATCCTGGCTCCCCTTCAAAGAACACACATAACATTATGTTGAGCTCTTCTGCAGAACTAAGTGAAAGTGAAAGTCACTCAGTCCTGTATGACTCTTTGTGACCCTATGGACTATAGCCTACCAGGCTCCTCTGTCCTTGGAAGTCTCCAGGCCAAAATACTGGAGTGGGTAGCCTTTCCCTGCTCCAGGGCATCTTCCCAACCCAGGGATCAAACCCTGGTTTCCTGCATTGCAGGTGGATTCTTTACCATCTGAGCCACCAGGGAAGCCTTGCAGAACTAAAGCCCTCACCATATGGAATATGATAACTACTTGGTGAAGCACTCTTCCTTCCAGAGAGAAGGTCACAGTTTGCCCATCAATACCTGAGGCCAGATGATCTCTGAATTGAAGGAATTTCCACCCACCTCAGCACTCTGATCCTAATCAGCAACTCCACCTCCTTGACTATAAAACTCCTCACAACCCAGGGGGACCAGGACTTTGTGTTTTTACATCCTGAGCACCTTCGGGGCTCACCATGGGGAGTGGCTGCAGTCTGATGGCTGCTAGATGGCAGGAATTCTTTCCTTCTTGAGTCCTTTCAGGACTCACTGGCTCACCATCACCTGTGGCTGCAGTTGTTGATAATTGTGACATTCTCTTGTTCCTGACATGGCAGGAAATATTTCACTTGTCAATGGGATAGTCGAGGACATAGGTTAAGGCTTTGTTTCAATTAGTGGCATTACTTTTGGTGGCATTTTATTAATTAATTCCTCTAAGTGAGGAGGAACTAAGATGAATAAGTCATGTGATAGTCCTTTGTATGTAACACATGTGCACAGAACAGTGTTTGAAGTTTTTTGTCCAAACGTTGGAAAGACAGTCATTCCAAACAACTCAATTCTTGCCCTTCTCATAAAATCTTTAAATTTTAGTCTTTAATTTTAAATTAAATAATATGTAATTCTTCAAATATAATTATTGTGTTAATTTGACTCTATATGATGATTCAGATTCTGTTTACAGAGATGGCCAAAGCCAAGTAAATATCCCCTATTTCTCCTTTAAGATTTATTATATGGATTATTAATTAAAGCTTAAGGTTAGAGGTTAGGATGCAAGGATAAAAACAGTGACAAGTGGCGACATGAACAGAATCTAGGTAGATGAGGAAAGAGGCATGGCTATTATATGAGAAGACCTTGAACTTCAGTATGAGAGGCAGCACACTTTTCTTTTGAATTAGGGAGACCAATGAGAAGCCTGTAAAATCTGTGTTAAGGAAGTAGATTAAGGAAATTTTCAGCAGATTCAGAAGCACTGATTGCCAAGAGTTGTATATTTAAGTAAAATATGTTCATCATTGAAGAAGGTAGTGCTGATCACTCTCAAAGAACAAGAAATCTTAATATCAAGATAGGCACTTAAGCCTGGAATCCCATTGGAATAAAATAGAATGACAAGGGCATGGTTGGGATTTCTTTTCCAGCCACAAGAACATGTTCATAGTAACAAGATTGGCTTTGAGAGGTGGCATATTTCCTGCTGAATCAGTAAACAAAGAATGCCAGAATCATCAGCGATTAGAGCCACCACAGATGGTGAGCTGGTAAGCCCTGAGGGAAGTCAGGAAGGAAAGAACACCTGCCATAGTCACCATCAGACTGCAGCCACTCCCCACGGTGAGCCATGAGGAAGGTACGGAGGTGAAAACAGGATACTGGCCCCAGATCACTGTGCATATGAAAGGACTGATTTCAGTGATCCCAGACTCTTGCATCTTCCCATACATAGAAAAGCACTGAATTCCTTAACTTGGGACATCTGATTTTCTTTCATTATCAATAATCTTTTGATATTCAGACTATCTGCCCTTTGTCGCAAAACTTCCATATAACATGGATCCTCCCCTTGCTTTCTCAGAGCAGTTCTCTCAGGGTTATTTGAGATGCTGTCTCCTGGGCTTGAAGTCCTAAAAGTCCCCACCATATAAAACACTAATGTTAAACTATTCGGTTGTGAACATTTTTTCAGTCCACAGCACCACTGGAGATTCTCCTGGGGTCCAAAATGTAAAGGACTCAGGAGAGACTGGAGACCTCACAGGACAACACATTTTGAGAGCTGAGGGGCTTCAACAGTTGCTAAAATTTACCTTGAGAATTACCCTAAATGAACAGCCAGGGCCAGAGCAGAGCAGGTGCTATTATTATATTTAAACACTGGTGCAGAGTTCTCTACAACTGGAACCAGCATGCTCCCAAGAGGAAAAGTTCTGAGCTTTAGACAGTGCAATACTGTCTACTTCTCAAGCCTCTTGGTTGGAGTTTGAGCTAAAAGAAAGCAGGTAAAGTCCCCTGACACTTCATTCATGTCTGAGAGACTCTGGTCCAACAGAAACAAAGAGAAGCAAGGGAAGGTTGGATACATGCTTATACAGTAAATAACACAAAACCAAGACAGTTCCTTCAGGAAGGTGTTCTCAGTCTGAATTCTCTGATTTTCTTCCTGCACCAGTAAGCTTTGACTTACAAAGGATTTATTTTCAAAATGCTGCTTTTTTTTTTTTTCTAAAGTAAAATAAGAACAAGGGAAGAATATCCAAGGATGCATGGAAATGAGATATCCAGGTGATGCCGGTGATACGTCCTAATGAAAGTACTAATGGGACTGTAGTCCCTGGTGTCTCAGCGGTAAAGAATCTGCTTGCCAATGCAGGAGGCTTGGGTTCTATCCCTGGGTAGAGAAGATCCCTTGGAGAAAGAAATGGCAACCCACTCCAGTATTCTTGCCTGGGAAATCTCAAGGACAAAGGAACCCCGAGGGTTACAGTCCATGGGGTCGTAAAAGAATCAGACAGGACTCAGCGACTAAACAACAACACTGAAACTGCTAGTGGGACTGATTACCTTCAAAGATACTTTTCAAAAAAGGAGATCAAAATTCATGTCCACGACCTCCAAACAGGATGAAGAAGACAAGGGTGCAAGTTCCTGGCACCTTTTACATAAGAAAATGAAATAATATGGTTTAGACAAACAAGATAGGGACTGACCATAAAAATATTTTTAATGCCTTTTTAAATTCTTAAAGTGAGAAATCCATGAGCGATAACTTGAAAGAAAACCTCATGGAATTTATTCCCTGTTTGGCAAGAAAAATTTCTGGAAATCCAAAGAAAAATAGTGGACCAGCCTTGCTAATTGTTAATGCCAGAATTAGAAACCATGGAGGTCTTGGAGAGTGATCTGACAGAAATGATGATTAAATCTTGAGATTTGATGCACTGCCTCTAGCAGAGGTCAACAGAAGGTTTACAATTCCAAACAAAAATCAAAGCAATTATTTCTCAAAATGGAACTCATTTTGTGATATTTGTGTGGTGGTAATGGTGATGAGAGAGGCCAGGTTTTAAAATAAACAAAAAAAGAAAATATACCTTGTCTTTCCCTCTTCAATGTTAGTTTCTAATTTTGTCTATATGTAGTAATTTTAGCATGGGTCTGAGTTAAACCGTTTGATGTTCAGGGCTCTGTCTCAATAGATATGGGCCTAATAAATTTAAGGGAATTCTTTTTTCAATAGACACGAATCCATTTCAAAATGGACTTGACTTGTTAAAGACAAAGCTGACAGCCTAGTAAATGAATAAACAGTGTAAACAAGACATTGAAATGTCGGGAGGTAAGAGCACAGGTCTTTTTGAGATAGCAGGTGCTTAAGTAGAGATAGCAAGAACAAATGCCCCCCGACACCTACTTGGACACTGTAGCCTTGGCATGCCATCCAAGCAGAGTAAGGGGGGGTGAATATACGTATTTTTAATAAAATGATTTTGTTTCCTTCAAAAGAACAGTGATCATGGGAAGCTGAGATAATGAGCAGTGAACAGAAGTTGTTTTGAAAGTGGAAGAAGCATGGATTTGGGAGACTTAAGCCTCGGCAGGACTGTCAACCAGGCGCAGATGTGCATTGTGGTGGGTTAGGCTGGGAGGCTCTGACTCCCCATTCTCTTCCACCCTTTATGAGTTGTGAGCCCCCACCAGCTGAACTCCTTTGTGCTCAGTTCCCTAAGATTTGAGTGGGCATCATCATAGTGCCTGTTTAATCAGGATGTTGCATGGATTCTACTAGCTTAAATGTTAAAGTGCACAGACACAAAACTGTTCTCTATGTCTGTGTCTCTATGCCTGTCCTACTTTTAGGTTCACTAGTACCGTTTTTCTAGATTCTACATGTATGCATTAACATACTATATATATATATATTTTTTTTTTCTCTTTCTGATTTCCCTCACTCTGTATGAGAGAGTCTAGGTTCTAATTCGCATGCCCTTAATGGCAAATTTAATGGTAAAAAATATAAATAAATAAAGTCCATAGAGAGGATTTAGGACAGTGTATGGCACATAACAACAAATGATATTAACAAGAAACAATCTTTGAAACTATGGTAGTGGTGGAGAGCAATATTTGAAAATATGTTTAGGGATGGGAGCCATGGATCAGTATTCTTTTTAAAGATTCCTGGGTAATTTCAGTAAAAAGCAATATGTGGAAAACCACTAATCTAAGCACACTGAAAGAAATAAAGCGGCATCTTCTAGGAGTCATATGGAAGTGAGCCCTCTGAGGGAAAAGTCCAGTGTGCAGGGCAGGGGCTCTGCTTTATATGGGGATGAGTTGACTCTGTGAATTGCAGACCTTTACAGATTCTGGAAATTAGGTGCTTTGGTGTTGGAGACCCTGGATTTGCACAGAAGGAAACCTTGCCCACCATCAAAGCTGAAGTAAGCCCAATGGTGACTAAGGTATTCCAAAGAGTAGAGAGAATTCCTTTGAATTTCCTAGACTATATTGACTCACAGGGCTCTACTATGGCTTTAGAAATAAAGAACATTATTATCCTTTGATCAACCCTTAATTTTCACTGGAATGACTGATGCTGAAGCTGAATCTCCAATACTTTGGCCACCTGCTGCGAAGAGCTCACTGGAAAAGACTCTGATGCTGGGAAATATTGAGGGCGGGAGGAGAAGGGGACGACTAAGGATGAGATGGTTGGATGGCATCACTGACTCAATGGACATGAGTTTTAGCAAGCTCTGAGAGATGGTGAAGGACAGGGAAACCTGGCTTACTGCAGTCCATGGGGTCACAAAGAGTTGGACACAACTGAGCGACTGAATAACAACAACATTATCCTTTAATTACAGCAGATATTGGGCCTTGTGCTATGTTGGGGAATAGTTTCCTAAAATCGTACTTAATTTGGATTTTTTTTAAAAAAGGCTGAAAAGAAATGTCACATTTTTACATCTAAGTGTACTAGGGAAAGTTAATAATTGTTACCTATGTTTTTGGTCATTTCATAGAAACTTTTCAAAACAAACACCACCACATAAGGCAGGTCTTGCTTTGCATTGTGAAGAATAAACTTTGATGTTATATAGTTATTCTGTTTTTTCCAGCCCTCTGACACCTAAGGAGATGGAGACTTTTATGTAAATATTGTTCAGATTATTGACAGACTAAACTTAATAGGCTTCTCAGGTGGCACAGTGATAAAGAATCTACCTGCCAATGCAGGAGATGCAAGGGTCCTTTATTTGATCCCTGGGTTGGGATGATCCCCTGGAGAAAGAAATGGAAACACACTCCAGGATTCTTGCCTGAGAAATCCCATGGAAAAAGGGGCCTGGGGGGCTACAGTCCATGGGGTTGCAAAGAGTTGGAAATGACTGAGAGACTAAGCATGAATGTGAATTCAAAAGTATATTTTTTCAGTAATGAGTAAGATAATCTGAGTATTATTGAATACAATTTCTGTCACAAGCAAGAGCTAGAAAAAGTTGAGAAAGATGATTCATGGAAGAGCCTTTGAAATCTTTAATTTATCAAAAAGTATTTCAGTGGTTTCAAAGATGATCCAGAAGAACAAGTTGTTTTATGAAACAAACATATTTTCCACACGATCTTAGATTTTCTCCAATGCCTTAATACTCATATTTCTCCAATGACATTGAGCAAACAATATATGCCACTAATATAAAATCAAAAAAATGTTATCCGTCTGTCAAGTCTGAAATACAGTGCAAGAATTGAAAGTAAATTCCTTTCATCCAAATAAAGGCAACTGAGGGAAAATAAAGTCTGATGGAACTGAAAAGGATCATCTTTAGAAACATCATGTGATCTGTGAAAATTAAACACTCATTCACTTACAAAAATAGCACATTTTACCCCAAATCATTGCAACCCAATATAAAACAAGTTTTAAAGCTTAAAGCAAAAGTTAACATATCAATGGCTCATTATAAAATGAATCAACTGAAATAAAGATGATTTCATTTTTTTTTCTGAGTCAAAGTGTTCTCACTGAATAATATCCCATAATAGTATGTTACTGTTATTGGAGCTGACCGTGGAGCAGGGATATTGGGGTCCTCCGTATTTCAGATCTCAACATGTCCAGGGCAGGGTAGAGGGCTGTTGAAGGGATGGGAAGCCTGCAGTCACTCAAGGTAATCTGGGAAAGAACAAACCCCAAGAGGGGCTCAGGTGTGGATGAAATGGACTCACCAAGCCACAGGCGAGTCTGGCAGGGAAAGAGGCAGGTCCGTTCTGGGTAGACACAAATGCTCTGTTTCTTCAGAGACAGGCTTCTCTACAGGTGTACATATAGCCCATGAATAAAGGTAACCAAAGACTGTCTCAGGCCAACAAAAGATGGGAGCGCTCACCACCAGAAGAGCAACATTATAAAGGACGAAGGAAGTTTGTGAGGGCTAAAGAAAAGTGATACGGGATGGAAATTAACGTGTTTGTATAGGAATGTGAATAACCATCTTTTGTAAATACAAATTATCTAAATCATATTGTTTTCCCATTTCAGCATCAATAAAATAATTAAACATTTAAGTAATAATAATGGGGTTTGGGCCTGATAACATAAAAATGTGTGAGATGACTTAAAAATGTGTGAGATGGCACAGTGGATGAGAGAGGAAAGAATAGAATGCTTTGAGCACCTTACATCACATGAGATATAGTATAACATAATTTGAGGATAGATGATGTGACAAAGACAGGTACAGTAAACCCCAAAGCAATCAGTGAAATTAGTGATTAAATAAGTGAATGAATACTTTTAAAAAAGGTTTCACGAGAAGCCAAAAGTGATAATAAAATGGGAACATAAGAATACATTTAATTCAAGCTAAAACAGGAAAGAGGAAAAATAGAGTAAGCAACAGATGGGGCAAATAAAAGACAGTTTTATTTAAACTAGAAGACAGTTTTTATTTAAAATAAAAGACAGTTTTATTTAAAACTGGATGTCAGATTTAAATTAAAACACATTAATAAGCATGTGAAAAATTAACGTCCTGAATGATAAAATTAAAGGCTGAGATTGAGAGGCTGAGTAAAAAAGACTGAATCGACCACAGGCTGTCTGATGGAGCACACATCACCACACAGCACAAATGACTCAAAGTGAGCAGAATAAGAGATACATCACAAAAGTCCAACTCAAAAAAATTTAGATCGGCTGTAATACCATTAGACAAAGCCAACTTCTATTACCAAGGAAATATAGAGACATTACATAAAGACTAAGGGGTTAGTTGATCTAGAGTTACAAAATGATTGGGCTGATATGAGAGAAAGTTTGAGGGAAAATATATTTGAGGCTGAGAATGACCTGTCATTTTTTAAAGATTCTCCGGTAATTTTAATAGAAGGAAGACTCCCTTGATTGTCTATTGAGATCTTGCCCACCGCAGATGACGACGTTAGAGCATCGTCATCATGACAGTCATGGCGTTGACAGTGCCGACAGTCAGAGCTGTCAATCACATCACAGGCTGTGAAGTCAGCACTTCTCTATGAAGTACCACTCGCCTCCCCAACAGTGCTTTTCAACTGAGCAGTATTTCGGCAACAGGAAATCTGTACCTATTAAAAAAAACAGAAAGAAACGTCTGATCCAGTGAATGCATTTACTCCAAGGATGCTCTAGATGATGCTGGTCATACCAGTAAGGCAGGCCCTCTTCAGCGGCAACTGCAGAAAGTGATTTTAGGTCTTTGTGATGGAAAGAGCCGTGTCATTTTTTTTCCCCTGAGCAATTGATTTCTCTTTTGTCTTGCATTCCAAGCAGCTCAGAACCACATATAGAAGTACCCAGGATTTAAGAATATCTGTTTTGTTTCTAACTTCATCTCTGCATTAGTTTATTTTTCTTTCTTAATGTTGGCCTTTCTTAAATGCTTTATCTATGTTTGTCCTGTTGTGTTAAATTGGTTGGAGAAAAAGGCAGAGGACAGACACACAGGTGAGTAGATGATAGATACGTAGAATCGATAAATAGATAGATGATTGATAAATAAGCATGTAGACCACCCTTTATGCTTGAGTGTGCATGCTAAGTCGCTTCAGTCCTGTCCAACTCTGCGACCCCATGGACTGTAGCCTGCCAGACTCCTCTGTCCATGGGATTCTCCAGGCAGGAGAAGATTGCCGTGCCCTGCTCCAGGGGATCTTCCCAACCCAGGGATTGAACCCATGTCTCTTGTGTCTCCTGCATTGGCAGGTGGATTCTTTACCGCTAGAGCCACCTGGGAAGCCCATCAACATCTATAGCTATGTCTATATTTATCTATAATAGTAAAGCCAATCACTTCCCATGCTCTGCACATCTTGCTTCTTTAATTCCATTCATCCTAATGTTCTGCAAGTTTGTCAAATGCTGCCTGCAGAGGCAAGGACTGAGAGCTGGGTGTGTAGGGGTGGGGTAGGCAAGCCCAGGGAGTAACAGTCTTAGAACCAGACACAAACAAAACTCTCTGGATTTCTACGCCCAGGCCAGGGGCATGAGATGGGAGGGTGGGAGGTGTCTGATGAAGACTATGGGTAATCTCCATTCCTGATCTGGTGCTGGGCTGACCCAGCCACAGGTTAGGCTGGTAACTAAACATTTTATTTAGCAATTGGACAGCATTACAGTGAGTATTCCCATTTTGCTTTTATCATCACCATTCATCGGTCTGCATTTATTTGTCTTTTCAGTTCACAGTGGGTACCTTCATAAGGTTTGTGATTTTGCTTTGCACAGCTTCTTCACACACAGGACAAAATTTTTGAACTGGAAAGAGCGAGCAGGGGACTTCCCTGGTGGTTCAGTGGTTAAGACTTCGCCTTTCAATGCAAAACTTTCTGGATTTGATCCCTGGTGGGTTCGATCCCTGGTCTGGGAATTAAGACCCCATATCCCTCGCAGCCCCAAAAATCAAAACATAAAACAGAAGCAGTATTGTTCCAAATTCAATAAGGACTTTAAAAAATGGTCCACATTAAAAAACATCTGAAAAAAAAAAACAAAAACAAGCAAGTATAGAAGAGTTTCTTGCAAATTACTCAGCAGTGGGACTTAACTTAGCACACACCCCCTACTCCTGTAGACCTGCCTAGGACTTGGGAAAAAGATGCTTCATGAATTTCATAGTCTTGCAATAATTTTTCCACAAATAAACTTTATTTAAAAGTTCGTCATGATTAGTGTTTAGCAAATATGATTGATAGGTCATTAGCAATACACGACATTCAATGACTCATGCCATTAAAAACATGTTTTATGAAGTCCTTATGAATTAATAGAATCTTACCTATAGTGTGCTCCATAGCTGTATTCTGTGATATCTTCCCAAGTAAATGCCAGGCTAATAATTCAACTAAAGAGAGAGTCCCAAACCCCAAACCCCAGGGATATTTTAAAACAATCATTCCTATCTTTTCTCCTTATTTCTTGCTTTACTGTTGGAAGTTATTTTTATACTGGTATTTACATGTTTCTTATTAGAATCAAATTAGTCACCAGGAGACTGAGCAGAGTTTTACATCTGTACCAAACATTACATAATCAAGAAATTCATTTTTTTGTATCAACATTATACAAATTTAGATTCCACAGACTACTAAAATATCTTGATTTGCACTTTTATACTACAATAGGTGGGTACTTTCATTGCTATTAGACTGACTGAATGTTATATGAAACTTAGACTTCAGTCAATAACTGTATTAATAAAAATATAATCACAAATGAAATTGCAGCCCAGGAGAACTGAACTGAACTGAACCGAGTCCTTTCTATTGCCTCTTTCTAACAGCAGTTCTGTCTACACAAGCTCAAGCAGCCACTTGTGACAGCCACAGTCACTTTACAGGAAGACTTTTTGATGCCCAGTATATGAGGAAAGAACTTCAACAAAGGCAGGGAGGTGGTGGCTTGGGGACAATGAATAGGGCAGCTTCTTTCGAGAAGGTGACTCATGGAAACATCCTAACATGGGGTCAGCAGCTAGGATATTCCGATGACATTTTTGGAGACACATTCTCGAAATGCATCCTCCTTTTTATTGCGTTTGTTAAATGTGTCTGAAATCTCAATATACTCTCCACAAACTTCCCGTGACACTGTGAGGTCACCAAGTATAAACGTTGATGTACTCAGCATTCGAGTGACATGTAGTTGAACTGCTGAACTAGCTTCAAAGCACCAAGGTCAGCGCTTAAGTTGGCCCCTGAGATCTGCAGCCCAAAACCTGGTGGAGATGCAGGTCCTTTAACCTTGACTCCAGCAAACCGGGTAGCAAGAGAGACGAGCACTGTGTCCACCGGGAGGATGCAGGCTGAGCCTGCACTGGATGTACTGGAGACACATCCTGCAGAAAGGTAAAGTGAGCTTTGGGCACAACACATAGGGGTGTTAGCTCCTCCCTGGGCTAGGTGAATCTCTGCTCAACTGCGGCAAGAACTGCACAGTGGCCCCGGAAGACCATCTTGACTGCCAGCATCAGCATCTTCTGCCCTAGCAACGTGCCCTAGCAACAAGGGACTATGGCTTTTGCGTTGGTGGCTTAATGTCAGCTCTTGGTTGGCTAAGCCGTCTCTCCTGAAAACCAACTCTTAGAAAGTTACACCCTAAACTAAATTGGGATTTTATTCCTTTCATCTTCCCTGTGCTTGAAACAATGATAAAAATCCATCACTGGTTTGGAATATGTTATGTTAGGTTATTCTTTATTGCCTTATTAAGAGACATTTTCCTGTTCATTATTGGCTTGTGAAATTATTATGATTCCCTCAGCGAACCTGTGTTAAATAAAATATTGGCAAAGACAATCTCAGTCTCTAAGCCTAATCTGCTCTGAAACAAAACAGATATGTAACTTGGTTCACCTGGTAAACAAGGGGTATCCACAGGGCCCCTTGGAAGCCCTCGAAAGGGGAGCACATACTCGTTTGGTTGTTGGGGGAAGTTTCCCAGATGATGAATAGGAACAAGAATCAGCAGTATTCTAGACAATAGGAGGAAGTTACCATGTGTGTGTCTGAGATGGACTGAGTTGCTGTGGAGAGTGGAAAGTGAATCCTAGATGAAAGGAACATCCCCAAGGTCATATATGTGATATTGAGGATAAAGTCATTAAGCTGTAATATTGCAAACTCTTCGCATCAGAGCATTTAGAGGTGTAACACACACAGGAAAGATCCTGGTGCCACATGATAGGGAGGGGGTTTTATAGCAGATGCTCAGCCTGACGCCTGTCTCCTCCAGGGTGACTTTAACACCCCTCCCATCGCTGAAGCATTCAGGAAACAAAGCCATCCCTGACCCCACAGAGAAAATACAAATGCACAAAGGGAGGAGAAATATCCTAGACTAGAGACAGAAGGCCACCATGTTACCAGCCATGACTGGAGGGAAACACTGAAGATTAAGTCTGTACACATTGTGAGGTAGTGTAGGTTTAAACTGGCCCATGATTACTTTAGAACTGGACATGGAGCAACAGACTGGTTCTAAATCGGGAAAGCAGTATGTCAAGGCTGTATATTGTCACCTTGCTTATTTAACTTATATGCAGAGTACATCATGAGAAACGCTGGGCTGGATGAAGCACAAACTGGAATCAAGATTGCCGGGAGAAATATCAATAACTTCAGATATGCAGATGACACCACCCTGAACCATCAAGAACTCAAGAGCCTCTTGATGAAAGTGAAAGAGAAGAGTGAAAAAGTTGGCTTAAAACTCAACATTCAGAAAACTAAGATCATGGCATCTGGTCCCATCACTTCATGACAAATAGGTAAGGAAATAGTGGAAACGGTGACAGACTTTATTTTTTTGCACTACAAAATCACTGCAGATGGTGACTGCAGCCATGAAATTAAAAGACACTTGTTCCTTGGAAGAAAAACTATGACCAACCTAGACAGCATATTTAAAAGCAAAGACATTACTTTGCCAACAAAGGTCCGTCTAGTCAAAGCTATGGTTTTTCTAGTAGTCATGAAAGGATACGAAAGTTATACTATAAAGAAAGCTGAGTGCCGAAGAATTGATGCTTTTGAACTGTGGTGTTGGAGAAGACTCTTGAGAGTCTGTTGGACTGCAAGGAGATCCAACCAGTCCATCCTAAAGGAAATCAATCCTGAATATTCATTGGAAGGACTGATGCTGAAGCTGAAACTCTAAACTTTGGCCACCTGATGCAAAGAGCTGACTCATTTTAAAAGACCCTGATTCTGGGAAAGATTGAAGGCGGGAGGAGAAGGGGATGGTAGAGGTTGAGATGGTTGGATGGCATCACCGACTCAATGGACTTGAGTTTGAGTGAACTCCGGGAGTTGGTGATGGACAGGGAGGCCTGGCGTGCTGCAGTCTATGGGGTCGCAGAGTCAGATACGACTGAGTTACTGAACTGAACTGAATGATTACTTTGTGGTCAATGATATATACTCTGAAGACACTGGACCAAGGGATGCAGGAAGCTCAGGGGGCCTGAGAAGAGAATCCAGACTCAACCAGCATAGACAGGACTCCTTCAACCATGTTCACTATGAGCCCTCAGGATTCTTGTGTTTTTTCCCGGTTTTTGTGTATTTATTTAACTTCTATTGGGGTGTAATTGATCTACAATGTTGTGTTAATTTCAGGTGCCCAGCAAAGTGATTCAGTTATTGTTGTTGTTAGTTGCTGAGTCGTGCCCACTCTTTGAGACTGCACGAACTACACCATGCCAGGCTTCCCTGTCCCTCACTGTCTTCCAGAGTGGGTTCAAACTCATGTCCATTGAGTTGGTGATGCCATCCAACCATCTCATCCTCTCTTGCCCCCTTCTCCTCTTGCTCTCAATCTTTCCCAGCTTCAGGGCCTTTTCCAATGAGTTGGCTCTTCACATGAGGTGGCCAAAGTATTGGAGCTTCAGCTTCAGCATCAGTCTTTCCAATGAATAGTCAGGATTGATTTCCTTTAGGATTGACTGGTTTGATCTCCTTGCTGTCCATATATCCATGTACATATATCTGCTCTTTTTTATATTCTTTTCCCATATAGATCAGTACAGAGTATTGAGTAGAGTTTCCTACGCTATGCAGCACGTCCTTGTTAATTATCTATTCTATATATAGTATAATGCAATCTCACATATTGCATATAGTCAATGCAGTCTCACAAGTTATCCCTCCCTCCTTACTCCCTGGTAACCATAAGTTTGTTTTCTAGATCAGTGACTCTATTTCAGTTTTGTAGGTGGCTACAGAACTCTTAGGAGTCTTTAGTGGGCAGGTTGGGAAATGGATACCAAAACCCTCTGCTTAGCATTCACTGCAGTGAAGAAACCATCTGCCTCTGGTTCCTGTTGTTTGTGACACTGGCTGGAAAGAGGACTATTCATGGGAATTAAACCCAGAATAAAAGGGAAAACCATGGAGAAGATCGTGCTGAGTTACCTGGACTATACCGTAGGCCCTTGTTGATTTTCTATTTTAAATACAGTAGTGTGTCCAAGTCAGTCCCAAACTCCCAATAAGTAATCTTATACATAGATAGAAGAGTTTATGTAGTCCTGAACCTGCTTAGAATGCCTCTTATAAAGGGCTACTTTAATGAGGTTTATTTCTTTTTAGTGTGTGTGCTACTCTACATTGATAAAGCTAGAAGATGAGAATAAGCATGAAAGGACTAAAATTAGCATCTCAGACTTTCATGGTAACTAAAAAATGAAAGAATCAATTTTCTGTTGTAATGCTATGTAAAATTTAGTTAGGTCTTTGTCAAAACAAGTCCTTTAAGTATTCTCAAATATTAGAGACATTAAGTTTTATAACAACCTTCATACATTATTTTTGATATTTTTCTAGTACTAAATATTTTTAAATTTCTATTCACTTTATTTAGGTTTCTATACTTGTAGAAACTTAGATTTTAAAATTTTAATTAAAAAGAATGATTAAATGTCTTTAGTGATAGATAAAATAACTTGTTTCTGGAACAAGTAATTTGACATCCACAGAATTTCAACTCAATAAAACAAACTAATAAGGCAATCAAAACTTCTAAATTTTAGTTTCTGTCTATCCCTTAGAAATATAAGCAGAGAAACAATCACACTGTGATTTTTTAATAAAAATATCTATCTGTATTTGATATTTGTTCCAAGCACAGAACTCCACAAACACGTGGAATTTTCTAAGAGAGGGACAAAGGTTTTTTTTTTTTTTTTTTTTTATGTGAATGAGGTGACTTTGGATCATTCATAGGTCACCTAAGGATGAAGGCTGGATGCCAGGGTAAACAACATGTGATTGGAGAGTTGGACATTTCAGATCCACCACCTAACTTACAGAGAGGGGAGAAGGGATGGAGGCTGGATGGATCAATGTCCAGTGATTTAATCAATTATACCTAGGTAATGAAGTCTCTGTAAAAACCCAAATGGATGGGGTTCTGAGAGCTTCCTGACTGAGAAGCACACAGAGGTCTGGGGAGGGCAGTACATTTGGAGAGAGCATGGGGGTTCCTTTCCATGGATCTTGCTGCCCATCTCCCATCTGGCTGTTCCTGAGTTACATTCTTTTATAGTAAACCAGTGAACTAGGAAGCAAATGTTTCTCTGTGTTCTCTGAGCTGCTCTAGTAAATTAATTGAACCCCAAGAAAGGAACCAATCTGTAGCCAGGGGATCAGAAGTACGGTGACCGTCTGTGACTGGACTCTGGGCTTCAGTCTCAGGGACTCACGTACGTCAAATCGGTGATGCCATCCAACCATCTCATCCTCTGTCGTCCCCTTCTCCTCCTGCCTTCAGTCTTTCCCAGCATCAGGGTCTTTTCTAGAAACTATCCAAAACATAAAAACTCTACCTATTAAAGGGAAGAGTCCTTATTAAAATCACACTTCTTTGGATCCAAAACCCATGCTTTTTCCAGAACAGTAGTAACTTGCAAAGAAGAAAGAGACTCCACTCCTGATCTGGGAACCCTTATAGGGGCTGTGCACTTCACAGTCAATTCTGACAGTGAACACTATGTTGTCTAATGTGTATTCTTGGTGATAATATTCTTTTTTTTTTAAATTTAAATAGTACAAGAAAAGTGTTCTCTTTTCAAAAAAAAAAGTTAATTATTGACACGTACAAAATCCTTCTCTTTTCTTTGTAGTAAATCCCTTCTCTTTGTAATAATTCTGTCCTTTAGATACATACCATAGACTGTACCATGGACTTTTTTCTAATTTGAATGCATTTTAATTTTGAGAATTTTGTCCCATTTTGTTAAAGAGTTAGGGAGAATGTGTGTCATCAGCTAGACTGAAGAGTCTTCGAGTTATGAACTTCAACTTTGTTATCAAAATCAACTTTGTTGAATGTTAAAAAAATGGTGATGGAGATACTTATTTATCCTGAGTAGAAGTCTTTTCAGATCTCCTCATTATAAAGTTTGCAGAATAAACAATTCCTTGAGAAGCATTGGCATTTTGTCATCAGTGACTCAGGTAAGCGTCCACTTATTTCAGGCAGTCATGTGTTTGTTTTCTTTATTCCTTTAGAGAATTCTCATCTTTCCTTTTCCCCTAACTTCAATAATAAAAATCATCATATTGATGACAAAGATCATTAATGTTGCATTTGAGTTAAATAAAGATCCTTATAAAAGTGATTTGAAAAACCCTAGGCTACAGTCTCAGCTAGTTCTCTTTATAGGAAATCTCTATCACTATGCCTATAAGATGCATTCGTTCCAAAGTGATCTGTGAGATGCATAGTTCAGAGCAAAAATTAAAGGCAGTGCACTAAGAATGGAGAGATAAATACTAAGATTGCTTTATGATGACTACATTAATTACTTTTCTCACTGAAATCAACTTGGAAATTGGAATTTGAGGAGCAAAATTGATCTGGCTCTTTCAGTAAACTTTAAGGTACACTAACGCAAAAAATGTTCACTTCACCGCCAGAGACACAATAAGCATGATTCAATATTTGTTGAACCAGAAGCTTTATTTCTTAGGATGGGTAAGAACACTTTCCAATAACCATTATTAGCTGAGAAACCGCTAATATTATTAAGGGATGATGTGTAGAGAGATGGCTATATGAACAGAGATGCTATGGTACTATTTTTACAAATGTGCCATGGTAATAAGTGCTATTTCAATATTTGAAGAATATCCTACAGGCCAGTTTATGTGTCCTGGGGCCTAGAAATATGAACACTTTTGAAAACCCATCGAGGACCATCTTTATCCAAAGACAGTCTTAAGCCAATTTATTTAAAATTCTGAGAAGGGAGTTGGGCAGAAAGGAAAGAGATGGAGGGGACTTCCTTGGTGGTCTAGTGGTTAAGGCTTTAGCTTCCAATGCAGGTGGTGTAGGTTTGATTCCTGGTAGGGGAGCTAAGATCCCACATGCTTCTTGGCTAAAAAACCAAAGCATAAAAAGCAGAAGCAATATTGTAGTAAATTCAATAAAGACTTTAAAAATAGTCCACATAGGAAAAAATCTTCAAAAAAAGAGAGGAGAAGTTGAGAAGACTTAAGCATCTTGGAAATGAGAAATCTTGCCAACCTGTGGGAAAACATTTTAGACTCAGAATTTTTTTGTGTGTATGTCATTTATGTTTAAATACCTGAGAAGCAATTAAAATGCAACTTTTGTTTCCAATAATAGATTTTCTAGATGAATGGAAAACTTAAATCAGAATGTTTTATACAATGAAAAAATATTAAAAATAAGTTAACCTTTAAATCTAAGGCATCCTACTGGTTGTTCTATAGTACCAGATTTTGCCAAGAAATGTTTAAGACATGCTTAGAAAACTATTACAAGTATGCTTTGAAAATATAAATGCTCCTTAATTTTATAAAATGTTGACATAATATCAGATTGGATTTCCTTGAAGTCAAATATTTTATAAAGTTATTTTTATGCTATGGCATTAATCCCTAGAAACTGAAAATGTTTAATTATTGATTTTCTTTTTTCAGTAAACAGGCCACAGAAAGCAAGACCATTATGATGAACTGGATGAACAATAGTATAATTGAATATAAAGCATACATTTAGTATGAAGTCCCTTAAAAATTAAAGTGCTGCAATTTCAAAACAATTTGTTTTCTAGAATGACAAAGTTCCTGGTAAACTATGAATGCTCAAAATGGCTTTGAAAATCCATATGCTATGTTCAAGACTGGCTTAGCTTGTCCCATTCCCTAAATGGTTATTTGTGCCAATTAGTTGATTTCTTGTTATTAAATTAATCCTAATGGATTTGGTAGATAATTTCAACTTTAGTTAAATCCTGAGGAAAAAACTCACTCACTTTCCCAGGCTATGACAGACAAACATTTGCAGACAAATATCCTTTATTATTCAGCCAGAGCGCCTGTTTTATTTTATTTTCATACCAATTGTATCACCTTTTCTGCAGACAAAACAACAACACGAGTAAGAATATTTTAAAAAGGAAACACTGGGTTAACCGAATTCAGAGGAAATACCCTTCTTAAGAGTCCTAAGCCTAAACTTTAGACAGCTAGTTTCATCACGTTCTTCACATTTATTATTTTAAAACACATGCATTTGAATAATCAGTAATCTCTCATTCTAATTAAAATAAGTAGATACTCCTGATGAGGAACTCATTAAATAAAATCAGTTCTGAAAGTTCTTATCCTTTAATTGAACTCTCACCCGAACATCGCACGTATGACTTTAGAGATGTATATGCACACGGACAAAGGCGAGAGCGTATTTGACAATAGGACTCAGACCCCTGACCTCTGCAGCAATTTCTCCAGGAAGCCAGACCACAACTCTGCAGCCATCAGCCAAAGGGTCTGTGCTTGGTCAATGACTGCCAACTTTCTAGTTATTGGCTCTGCTTCCCACTGACTCAGCACCAATTAGAGAAAGTCACACATGTTCCCCAAACCAATGTAATAAAATACTTGACTTTTCATTACTTCCTTATGCCCCAAACATCCACTCGAAGCTCATCTGGAGACTTCCACCCCACTTGGATCTTCACCACTCCCCACCTGCCCGCTTTCTGCCAAACATGAGTGATGGTGGCTGTCTTCCAGGTTGTAGCAAACTTTGGATGAATAGCCCCTTCTTATTCTCACTTGGGCAATCATTTATTCCTACAGGCTTCATAGAAGCATATTCCTTAGTTAATTTTCTTTGCTGAAATGCTCATTTGTAACAGATGCAGAGGGTCTGCTCTGCAGAAGGTTTGTTGGCAGACGTGGTATTTGGAAGAATGAATGCATGGTGCTTCCCAGGTGGCACTAGTGGTAAAGAACCTGCCTGCCAGTGCAGCAGACGTAAGAGGCAGGGTTTCGATCCCTGGGTTGGGAAAATCCCCTGGAGAGGGGAATGGCAACCCTCCAGTGTTCCTGCCTGGAGAATCCCATGGGCAGAGGAGACTGGCGGGCTACAGTCCATGGTCTCAAAGAGTCAGATATGACTGAAGTGACTGGGCACTCTTATGCATGGTGTAGATAGTTAGCAGTTAAAATTGATCTCATACTTCTTTCCTCCTTACTCTGTCTTACTCAGCCACATCTACTCATTGCTGCTTCAGCCTTTAGAGTTCCTCTCTTGCCTGCCTTTCTTCCATTTTTTTTCCTCTGTAAGCATCCAGGTTAAGGTCTTGACTATCTGCTACATACCATTCAATTTAAAACTCCCTCTCTTCACTCAAATCCTACCAGACTAAGCCCTGCCTCCCTCCCCTACAATTCAGGTTTGTCAGTCAAAACTTCCTAAAATACACTTATTTAAATAAAATATAGTTCTTCCTTCACTAACTGAAAATGGACAAAATCCTCAGCTTACTCCCCAAAGCCCTCCATTGTCCAAGTATGGAATATTTCTGTTAACAACAGCACACTACTCTTAGCAAAGTGAGTTTATCCTGGAACACAGAGCAGAATTTGCTCTTTCTTACCTTCTGATTTCTTCTTGGAATCCAAAAATGTTTTGATCTGTTTGTCTTAATCTAACCAATAGAAGTTACCTTTGAAGAAACAGTTCCTTGTATCTGATATTTAAATCCTTCTCTTAAAATGCAAACTTGAAAAGGTACTTACAAGGACTAGCCCCTTAACTGGGTTAACTGTTTTAACCCACTTGCCAACCAATATAAACTGGTAATAGTAGACTGATGTGTTGAATTGAGAAAGATTCTGATATTCTGACCAGGCTCATCAGGTGACATGAGAGATTAGTTAATTAAATAAAAACTGATAACCTTTAAAAGAGTAGTCAAGTGAGAATTGGTTAACATGGCCAGGAGAAGCCAGTTGATAATCTTAACAAGTTATCAAAGTTTGCTGTCTGTGTTTTGGATATTTTATTTGCAATTAGCGATGCATTACTCTATAAGCTTCTTCTATGATCTTTCAAAACATTTTTCTAATTAATTGCCTATCTATGGACCGTAACTATACTTAAGCTCTCTATCCTCAATTAAAATAATTCTCTGAGAGCAGCTTTGTGTTATCTCCTAGAGTATTTCAGAGCTGGTGCCCATAAACATGAGATTTTATTTTATTTGTAGAAAAATATAATACAAAATGATAAGAGTAGGGGGATTTTGGTAATTACTTTAAAAATAAAGATATTTTAAAATGTTGATGCAGACGTTCAGTTACCAAAAGTTTCAGTTGGCTAAAAAATTTTCCACCTTCTTGAAAAGTGGATAGTAAGAAGCTATTGCTAGATACCAGAAAGAAAGGGAAGATGCATATTGTTTGCTAAGCAGAAACTGGATTTAAATATTAACTTTTTCTTCTTTTTGGAAATCAAAGGTATTTTTCTATAGCATACAGACTAGAATTTTACTTTGTCAGTGAAGATTTGTGACTCTAATTCAGAGTGAAACCTGAACTTGCCAGTGTGATCTCTGCATTCTGTTGTCTGATCACCTTATTTCATAGATGCTTAAATGGTTGGATCCTCTATTAGGTTTGATAAATACCCTCAAGATCTGCCTTAATGATTATCCTGATTTAAATCTAATTTGTATGACAGGAGAAACTCATGAGATTAAAAAAAAAAAAAAACTAAATAAAGTGGAAAGCATTAAAATAAATGAATTAAATTTCTAGCTCAAAATATTAGGAAAAAAATGAACCTAAACCCAGTAGAGACAATAAAAATAAACCAATAAACAATTAAGAAAAGTAACTACACGTCAACACCTCTTATAAAAATTAATGCACAAATACTAAAAAAAAAAGTATTAACAGAAACCAATAGCACAAAAAGAAAATATGTAACTATGACCAAGTTACATTTATTATAAGAATATAAGAAGGTTCTTTTAATATTAAGAAATTCATTAATATCATAAAACATCTATCTGTTTAAGAAATGCATTAATATAAAACATCTATCTGTTGTCTATCATCCATCTGGCCTATCTTTATTTATCTAAAATATCTATCTTTATCTCTCTGTATCTGTATCTACAAGAGTGAATGTACGTGCATATATTTTCTAGTTTTGTCCACTATGAGAATCTAGAATCAATGACACTGCAATAACGATGACCACATTTAGCAACCATGTCTTAGGTTCCAATAAAAAGAGACAGGGGAACTTAAAGAAATGGCTGATTCCAGGTTTGGGGAATATAAAAAGCAAGGTAAGTCTAGAATATGTTGTGGTGTCAGAAAGTAAGAAAATGTTAAAAAAACAAAGTGACGGAGACATGTTGGGAGGTCACACGGTGTCTGAACAAGAGAAGAGAAGTGGTGGCTTCCCTTGCTGCAGAGCCTGGGTTTGATCATTACGGTGCTCAGGCTGCTCGTCGAGGCGGCTTCTCCTGTTGCAGAGCACAGGCTCTGTAGCGGTGCACAGGCTTAGTGACTCCGCGGCTTCTGGGACCATCCCGAATCAGGGATCGAACCCGTGTGTCTTGCATTGGCAGGCTGATTCTTTACCACTGAGCCTCCGGGGAAGCCACCCTGGACTATTTTAAAAATCATGCTTAATTTAGAAATAATTTTTCTCCCAAATTAGAGTAAATAGAAATGAAAAGATGAAGAAGAGGATCAGGCACAATTTTTAAAACCCCAATCTTTTTCCTCCCATGTATCTAAATGCCTATCAGGCATTAAATATTGCATAGGCAATGGCCTTCTTTTTCTAGCAACTTATACTGACTATGCCAAAGCCTTTGACTGTGTGGATCACAACGAACTGTGGAAAATTCTGAAAGAGATGGGAATACCAGACCACCTGACCTGCCTTTGAGAAACCTGTATGCAGGTCAGGAAGCAACAGTTAGAACTGGACATAGAACAGACTGGTTCCAAATAGGGAACGGAGTACGTCAAGGCTGTATATTGTCACCCTGCTTATTTAACTTATATGCAGAGTACATCATGAGAAACGCTGGCCTGGAAGAAGCACAAGCTGGAATCAAGATTGCCAGGAGAAATATCAGTAATGTCAGATATGCAGATGACACCACCCTTATGGCAGAAAATGAAGAAGAACTAAAGAGCCCCTTGATCAAAGTAGAAGAGGAGAGTGAAAAAGTTGGCTTAAAGCTCAACATTCAGAAAATTAAGATCATGGCATCCGGTCCCATCACTTCATGGCAAAAAGATGGGGAAACAGTGGAAACAGTGGCTGACTTTATTTTTCTGGGCTCCAAAATCACTGCAGATGGTGACTGCAGCCATGAAATTAAAAGACACTTACTCCTTGAAAGGAAAGTTGTGACCAACCTAGACAGCATATTGAAAGCAGAGACATTACTTTGCCAACAAAGGTCCATCTAGTCAAGGCTATGGTTTTTCCAGTGGTCATGTATGGATGTGAGAGTTGGACTATAAAGAAAGCTGAACACAGAAGAATTGATGCTTTTGAACTGTGGTGTTGGAGAAGACTCTTGAGAGCCTCTTGGATGGCAAGGAGATCCAACCAGTCTATCCTAAAGGAGATCAGTCCTGGGTGTTCATTGGAAGGACTGATGCTGAAGCTGAAACTCCAATACTTCAGCCATCTGATGTGAAGAGCTGACTCATTTGAAAAGACCCTGATGCTGGGAAAGATTGAGGGCAGGAGGAGAAGGGGACGACAAAGGAGGAGATGGTTAGATGGCTTCACTGATTCGATGGACGTGGGTTTGGGTGAACCCCGGGAGTTGGTGATGGACAGGGAGGCCTGGCGTACTGCGATTCATGGGGTCACAAAGAGTCAGACACGACTGAGTGACTGGACTGAACTGAACTGATACTGTAGGTGGCAAATAACATGCCCTGATGATAATAGTTGTTACTGTTCACGTCTGACTCTCTGCAGTCCCATGGACTCTAGCCCGCCAGCCTCCTCTGTCCATGGGATTCTCCAGGCAAGAATACTGGAGTGGGTTGCCATGCCCTCCTCCAGGGGGTCTTCTTGACCCAGGGATCAAACCTTCATCTCCTGCATTGAAGGTGGTTTCTTTACCACTGAGCCACCAGGGAAGCCCCACTATGATAATCATAATATGACATTTTTAACAAGAGTGGGTACTTCTACTACTGCAGTACAACTAGTATTTACAGAGTATAACGTTCATTGACGTGTATGCACACATAAACTCTAATGCACACAATAACCCTGCAAGTTATGTATTGTTATTCCTGCTGTACTGCTCAAATGCTTAAGGATATCAGGATCTGAGAACTCATCTTACTATGGAGTTTTCTACAGAGATCTGCCAGGAGATTAATTCTATTTTCTTTTTCTCTGAAGAACAGAGAATGCATTTAGAGTATTTGCAAGTCTTTCTGAGTCAAAGGTGAAGATGGTAACATTTACTCTAGTGCGCTGTCAGAGGACTGGCTGAGACACATATTAAGGTCCATACTCATCATGTGATGACCGCCCATTAAATATCAGTGTCCTTCTCTCTCCCTCCTTCCCAACACACAAGTAATGGTTACCTTTTGTGGTCAGGCTCTTCAGCTGTATTTAGTCACCATAGATCTTGGAAACTGTGTGTTATCTCAGCCCCAACAGCTATTACTGTCAAACTCTGTCAGGCAAAGCTGATGGGAATTTTTCACATACATCTTCCAACATTCTAAATGCATACTCCACAGGGTGAATTAGAAAAAACAGAATCAAATTGCCCTCTGCTTTGGTTTGGAAACAGAAGAAACATTTTAGACCACAAGGGGCAGGTGGGAACTTCTAAATCACATCATATTTTCTGTGACTTGTATAATATTAATAGCTTGGTCAACCTTCACAGACCATTTCCAGAGACTTCTGAATTCCTGAATATTGTAGAAATATTTTCTACTCCTAAACTCACTATGAGGATCATGAACAAAAAGAGGCTCACACTATCTTTAAAGCATTCTTCCCCAAACTTTCTGCCTTTTATGAAGGGTGTTTTTCAAGGAATTTTATTTTCCAATTTCATAATATAGTTTGTACATTATATGAAATATCATATCAATTCTTACTACACCTGGAGCAATGCCACTGCCTATTAAGTGAATGAAATACTGTGATTATTAGATAAAACCGGGCATAATGGTATGCCTTAAAAGACTTTGTCTTGAATAAATATGAGCAGAAAGCCAAAACTCCGCAGAGGCACTTCAAGTGAATTTGATCATCGGGTTGAAGGGAATCGTTGACAAAACCCTTGTTTTACTGCCTTGACTCAGCGTAGCATCCAGTCTCTTCCCAATCCGCCTCTGCATATATTGATATTTCACTGCTGACATGCTGGCTCAGGGAGTCACGTGTCTGGCCTCACTGCATGATCCAACATGAGAAAAGATTTCAAACCCTTGAACTCCCAAATGCTGGCATTGAATAATTTAATACCTTTTTTGATGCTTTATGTTTCATGCTTAATAATCTAGAACAGGTCATCAGGCATTTCATTCATTCATTCATAATTAAAATCTCAAGGTTAATCACCATGCGAGTGCTCTTCTGTGTTTGGGCAGGGATGATAGTAATGGCCCGAATCAGAGTTTGTAGCAGTGAGCTTCCTCCGAGCGCCTGAACATGCTTTATCACCTGAGCAGGTTGTCTATGGCGATCCAGTCTTGGCTCCTCCTCATCGCCCCAGGGTGGTCAGATAGGACTCCTGTCTGATGGGTAAGAGTAGTGGGGGATGAGACAACTCAAAGCCGCGACGGTCACAGGGTTAATTAACACTGCACGTGGGGCCTCCATGAAGCTTCCCTGATCGCTCCATGATAAAGACTCTGCCTGCCAATGCAGGAGCCACAGGAAGCCTGGGTTTGATCCCTGGATCAGGAAGACGGGAATGGCTACCCACTCCGGTATTCTTGCCTGGGAAATCCCATGGACAGAGGAGCATGGGGAGCTACAGTCCATGGGGTCACAAAGAGTTGGATATGGCTTATTGACTAAACAGCAATGGGGCTTCAGTGAACATGAAATCTGTGAGGAAACAAAGACTTATTGAGAGGAAATGATAAGGACATTTTTGAAGGTGCTGGTCAGTGGGGCTCAGGTTAAATATCCAATTACATGATTTAATTCTTATACCTACCCTAAGGCAAAGCTCAGAGAATTTGAGTAATTTCCCCAGGCCACAGAGCTGGTAAATAACTTGTCTCATTTTGGAACCCAGCTTCATACTGCCCCCTTGCAAATGTAATTCACTCATCTATCAGTGTTTGTTGAGTGCTTACTACATGCTAAGGACTGTTTTAGACACATGAAATACATAAGAACTCCTGGCCCTCCTGGAATTTAAAAGAGAGGATAAAAAGTGCATTTTATGTGCTTATGAAGAATGAAACGGAATACTGAGGAAAGAGTATGCCAAGGACCAGTGATAGTGCTGGTTGGTTACAATTTTTAAAAAAATCGTTGGGGTGGGAGTCATTGAGAAAGTAGCATAAAGCTATGAACTTGCCATGGATGCCTGAAATGTGGACAATGCTTTTACAGAAAAGTGACAACTGAATGAGGTCTTACATAAATAATAAATAGGAATTTAGTAGGAAGAAAAAGGGAATGGTAATCCTGAGGCAATTCAAAATAATGAGATTAGAAATTCATAAAAAAAACAAAAAACTTTTCGTGTTGAATATGTGTGCTTATATGAGACAGAGAGACAGAAAGGGAGCATTTTGGCTTCTTTACCTCCTTCCAAAACAAACCAAAATAATTTAGAGTGCTGTTCATTTAGAATATCCAGTGCCGATTTCTTCCCCATGGGCATCATTTAGAGATGACATTATCTTACCTGATCTGATGATGCTATTAACTGTAACTGGGAAATTTTTAATCACCCACTCTCCAGAAAAAATGCTTTCATCTGTATCAGTCATTAATTACCATGGTGTAAATATTCTAATCGTAGTCAGTTTGAAGCTACTGACACGTGATCACTAAATGAGGTCTTGAAAAGAGATGTGAGTTAGTACATGATATATAGTATTTCTACCTGGCAGACACAAAACATACAAATAACTTTTCATAATTACTGAGCTTAGCAATTGATTTACCAAAGTCTTATAACAGGGCAAAGCATGGCTCTCACGAGATGGTATGAGCTGTTTCCACCCCACCACTGGGTGGCATAGGAATAAAAGGAATTCTGTGTTTTCTCTAAGTCAGATCTTAGATATTTTTGTTCTGGAGAAATCTCCCAGTTCAGGGAAGCATATCATTCAGAATGCTTTCATTTTTGGTGACAAGATACTTTTCCTTAAAGTGTCAGAGCCTGGTGGCTGGTTAAGACCATTGCCAGCTACCATGTGGTCCCGCTTATTTTTTTGCTTGTGCTTTTGGTGTCATATCCCAAAATATCATTGCCAAGACTTCTTCCCTGTGCTTTCTTCTAAAGGTTTTATGGTATCAGGTCTTATGTTTAAGTCTTTAATCCAATCTGAGTTCATTTTCATGAGTGATGTAAGATAAGGGCTCAATTTCATCTTCTTCAGATGGTTATCCATTCTTTCCAACACTATTTGTTGAAGATACTGTCCTTTTCCCACTGAGCGTTCTTGGCTCCCTTGGCAAATATTAGTTGACCTAGTATGCTGGGTTTTATTCCCAGGCTCTTTTTTCTATTCCATTGGAGACTTTTGCTTGCTGAATGGTTGCACCTGCTTGCATGCTGCCCATAATCCCACACCAAGGGCAAGCATGATGCCAGCAGGTTAAGGGAGGTTATTATGATACTTTCTTTTGAACTGCTTTTATGGTATAGCTTTGAAGGTGGTAAAAAAGACAGTTGCAGAGACTGCAACTTTTAATCTTCTGGAATATAAATATGCCTCTGATGCAGGGGAAAATGTTGATTGCCCTGTTGCTTTTTTCTATGTTTGAACATCTCCCCCCGATAGGAGTCACTGCCCAGAATATCTTTTTATCTTCAAGATCTTAAGCACTTTAATATGGTATAAGGATGGCAGGGTGATAGATCCATTCTTCTACCCAGTCACAAGTACATGTGATCAGTAACTCTAATGTTGAGATAAGTGAAGTGAAAAATGATGCTCTGTTGCCTATTTCATCAGGAAGGACTCCTGAAGTATCACTTTTGCTGCTGAGTTACCTGAAACATCTAAAGAGAAACAACTCATAGGAGAAGCAGTCACTAATAATAGACTTCTCCTCACAAGAGTTCATGACTTTAAAGATTCTTGTTTTGCTCTCTTTTTTTGGTTGTTGTTATTATTACCATTCCTGTTATGTGCATCACAGGACATTTTTCCACTTCCTAAAATGTGGAAACAAACAGGTTTGCCCAGTTCTTTTTCCGAAGTATCTAAGTAGAAAAAATATTGCTTATGTATGATCATCTGATAGCCTCCCCAGGCTTAATAACAGAGTAGGTGAAAGACTAGGGCTCTCTGGTGGCTCAGGGGTAAAGAATCCACCTACCAAGGCAGGAGACATGGGTTCGATCTCTGAGTCAGGAATATCTCCTGCAGAAGGAAATGGCAATCCACCCCAGTGTTCTTGCCTGCAGAATCCCATGAAGAGAGGAGCCTGGCGGGCTACAATCCAGGGGGTTGCAAAGAGTTAGGCACAGCTTAGTGACTAAACAACAACAAACAAGGTGACAGAATGCAAATTTATTGCTCACTAACCCACATGAATTGTTTTCAGGATTTAATTTTTAATATTCAAAATAAATTGTACAGAGGGGACAGACTATGAAAGAAGACTCAACTGATTTTTTTCTCAATTGCAGAAGCTCAGTAAATGTTGAATAAGTGACTCAATCTCAAATTTACTATTGAGGAAACATATTCAAGGAAATGAGAGAGTCAGTTCCTAGGTAGGTTGATAAGAAGTCCAGGGTCCCCGAGGAGGAGAAGGGCCCTTGACAAGGAGACAGGGGTCTGGGGTTATCAAGCAGGAGAAAAGGACAAACTTTTTTCTACATTGTTTTGTCTGAGTCAATATAACAATGTATCTTGCTTGAGGACATGTTTTTCCTTAACAAGAATCTTCTGACTAATCTTGTTATCTTAAGATAACATTGTGTGTGTGTGTGTGTGTGTGTGTGTATGATAGCAACATATATTGTGGGAGTGGGGTCTGTTAAGACCTTTCTATTATTAGTTGTAATCTTGTTAATTTAAGAAGTATGATGTGGGGTTGGGTCTGGTAAAAGTATATAAGGCCTTCATAAGACTAGTGCGTGGGGGCACTCTCCATCCCCCTTATGTCTATGTCAGAAGCGTTCTCTGTCCCTTTAATAAATAATAAATAAAACTCTGAAGCACTTTAATAAAACTCTGAAGCTCTTGAGTGATCAAGCCTGGTCCCTGGTCCCGAAGCTAAATCTTCGGAGATCATGAATCTGACATCATCCATCTTAAGCTATCAGAAGTTCCTTATATTGGGCAATACCGACCAGTTAATAAGTGGTAGAGCCTCATTGAAATAAAGCATTTTCTGGTTTCAAAGCTCTTTCTTTCTCAAAGTACTGTGTTCCTCCATGGTGTCCTCCTGGGAGAGAATGAGGGGTGGCGATTAGAGCACTGAGTTTAGAGCTTGATGTCTGTAACTCTGGGCTCCATTTTTGATCCACAGATGAGAAGCTCATTGATCTTCTCCACTTCTCTTGTCTTCCTTTGTGCAAATGTTTGTCCTGCAAAAGTTGTAAGGCATTAAAACCACTTCATAACATTTAAATATAATATTTAGTTGAGATATTGTTTTTCAGCAAGTACTATAGAAATGCCCTTTTTGTTCCCTGCATGTAATTAGTGAAACAGCCGCTTTGACAGGTTTGTACCTCAAATCCAGTATTTATTTTGGTCTTTCTCCTGCCAGGTATATGTGCCCAAACTTGTTTTGACCAGCTGCATTACATGGACACCAAAAGGTCTTGTAATTGGTTTTGCTTCTGGGGCATCACTGAAAACAGAGTCTCTGAAGTGTGATGTGCAGAGAAGCTGCCTCACAATCACTCGGGGAGCAGGTTGTGATGGACCCTAAGGTCTGTATCAAGAGAAACTCCCAGGTGGTAGATAGTGGGCCTCTCAACTTACCCAAGTGAATTCTGTTGTTGTTCAGTCACTCAGCATGTCCAACTCTTTGTGACCCCATAGACTGCAGTGCACCAGGCTTCCCTGTCCTTCACTTCCTCCCAGACTTGGCTCAAACTCATTTCCATTGACTCGATGATGCCATCCAATCATCTCATCCTCTGTCGTCCCCTTCTCCTCCTGCCTTCAATCTTTCCCAGCATCAGGGTCTTTTCAAATGACTCAGTTCTTCGCATCAGGTGGCCAAAGTATTGTAGCTTCAGATTCAACATCAGTCCTTTCAATGAATATTCAGGACTGATTTCCTATAGGATTGACTGATTTGAACTCCTTGCTGTCCAAGGGACTTTCAGGAGCCTTTTCTAGCACCACAGTTTAAAAGCATTGATTCTTTGGCATTCAGTCTTCCAACTCACATCCATACATGACTCCTGGAAAAACCATAGCTTCTGAGACCCGCTGCACTGCACACTATTTGCGTATGTGTAGCATCACAACACAGTCCAGCATGATGAACACATTCCTTTGAAAGCAATGAATAGAGAGCCTCATTGATGGGTATCTCACATTGGTAAATTAACCTTTGTAATTGAAGCATTGGAGAAAGTACACTGCTTCATGGAAGCTATGTTTAGCTTTCAGTCGTCCATGTTGGAAGAGCCAGTCAGGAGCCTGAGGGTTCAGACTCAGGCCAGCTCAGCAGCCTCCCACACACGTGAGCTCATGGGCTCTTCCACTCTGTGCCTTGTCTCAGCATCCTTAGGGGACCAGAGGCCAGCAGAGACCTCCTTGGGACTTTGTGAGGTTCCCATGGTGTCAACAGGTTGACTCGAGTCAGACAACTTGTCCGCAGTAAACATCTGGTATCCCTTCACTGTCTGATGCTGAGGATAAGAGGCACCCTACTCCTTCCTCCTGGTGACCAGCAGCCTTGGACCCTGAGTCTAGGGAGGAGCCAGGATGTCCTAACTCAGAGGTCACCATGCAGGGTCTCAAGCAACATCCCTAGAAGTGTGGACTTTAACACCAGGTCCGCTCTCCAAATACACAGTGAAGGGGAAAGGGGCCAGGGGTATATGTGTGTGGTGGGGTGGAATGCAGAGATGAAACTGCCTTGAGCCAAGAATCACTGAAGAGTGGACCCCAGGATAAGGAGGGTTCTGTAGGGATTCAGATTGTGGTGTGTTAAGTACAATTGAAAAGAGACTTTCAATTTCTAGACTATGTAGCTAGAAGATATTGTACTTAGAAGATAATATAGTCCCCTTTCTGCATATCTTTCTAAAATCTCTACGATCCACATATAATAATCCACATATTTCTTAATATTCAGATAAAGTAATAAAGTGTGAGATTAACCCTGACATGAAATTTCATAGTCTGTATTTTGCTTTAAATTATATTTTGAATGCAGTTCCATGTGAGCATTTTTTCCTCAGTAACCTATGTTCAAGTGACTTCAGATGAAGTGATTTCAGATCATTTCTTGGGTCAAAACTCTACTTTGAGAAGAGTTGGGCTATTTTTATTTTTGCTATTGTAATAGGTATGTGAAGAATACTGTGCAAATCTTTGCATCTATTCCTGAATATTTATCTAGTAGAAATTCATCAGAAATATAATCATTGTCAATATATACTTAAAGATTTTTGATGTGTCTGTGTGCATGCTAAGTCACTTCAGTCATGTCCAACTCTTTGTGACCCTACAGCCCCGCAAGGCTCCTCTGTCCATGAGATTCTCCAGGCAAGGACACTGGAGGGGGTAGCCATGCCCTCCAGGGGATCTTTCTGACCTAGGGATTGAAACTGCATCTCTTACATCTCCTGCATTGGCAGTTTTTTTTTTTTTTTTAAACCACTAGTGCCACCTGGCAAGCCCAAAGATTTTTGGTACTTACTTCCAAACAACTTTCCCCAAAGAAGTTTTGCTAGTTCTACAAGTCATCACCAGCGCAAGTCACTGTTAACTGTGGGTCAGAGAACCCTGCATCGCCTGGGAGTTTCTTGGAAACAGTCTCTCCTCCCACCTGGACCTCCTGAATCAGAATCTGCATTTCAGTGAGATCTCAGAAAGGTCTGCATGACTGTGAATCTGGGATACCAACACATTACACTGCAGCCTCAGCGGCCTTAAGACATTTTCCTTTTTGCTGGAGGGGAAAGCAGACAGGATACAGAGATGGTGAAAGTTTGATTTCAGGCTGAGGAAGTGGGGTGATATCATCAATCTGAGAATTACTCACTGGTGTTAGCTGAGTCACCTGTCCAGAAATAGAGCTGAGGTAAGCGGCCGAGGGGGTGTGGGGAGGGGGTGGCTACACCTGCACCTCCTCTAATTTCAGCACCGCACCGCTTGGCTCTGAAGTCCAGGAGCAGCCGTGACTCAGATGGACCGGCCTGGGGGGTGGAAATGAAGGTAGGCTGGCCTCTCTGCCGATGTTCCTCTTTTAGATTTTGTCAATGACTGTGGGCAGCTCTACCAATGACATCATCATTGCCATGGAATTGAGTTAGTGATCTCTACTAAACAGACATCTGTTCACCGGAGAGTCATATGTTCATACACATGAGGATGACATCATATTTGCATTTGCAGGGCTAAATCATCATGTTTGACAACTTCCACTTAATTCGCAAATATGCCTTTTTGGCTGACTATTTTGGAGATAAAATGATGTTATAGGTCAGTGCCCAACTCAGAAATGCTGAGGGTAACAGACCTGCATCTGGTTAAGATGCAGATTCTGATTCAGTGGCTTTAGAGTGGGGCCTGAGATTCTTCATTTCAACCAGGCCCCTAGTATTGTTGGGTATAGATTCTGAAGTGTGTGCTTGTGTGTGTTTTTATTTACTCAATCGTGTCAGACTCCTTGCAACCCCATGGACTGTAGGCCACCAGGCTTCCATGTCCATGGGAATTCCTAGGCCAGAATACTGCAGTGGGTTGCCATTTCCTTCTCCAGGGGACCTTTCTGACCCAGGGCTCTAATCCATGTCTCTGCCATCTCCTGCATTGGTAGGTAGATTCTTACTGCAGCACCATGGAAAGCCTGAAGATCACACCTTGAATAAGTTCCAGTAGATGTACTGAATATAAATCTTACCTTTTCAAACTTGTGTCACATCATTTAAAAGTAAAGTAGACTTGTACTTTTTAAAAATTTTATTTATTTTTTAGTTGAAGGATAATTGCTTTACAGAATTTTGTTATTTTCTGTCGAACATTAACATGAATCAGCCATAGGTGTACATATGTCTCCCTCCTCTTCAACCTCCTTCCCATCTCCCTCCCCATTCTATCCCTCTAGGTTGATGCAGAGCCCTTGTTTGATTTCCCTGAGATATACAGAAAATTCCCATTGCCTATTTATTTTACATATGGTATTGTAAGTTTCCTTGGTACTCTTTCTATACATCTCATCCTCTCCTCCCCTCTCCTCATATTCATAAGTCTGTTCTCTATGTTTCTCAACTGCTGCCCTGCCAATAAATTCATCAGTACTATATCTCTGGATTCTATATATATGCATTAGTATATGATATTTATCTTTCTCTTTCTGATTTAATTCACTCTGTATAATAGGCTTTAGGTTCATCCACCTCATCAGACTGACTCAAATGTGTTCCTTTTTATGGCTGAGTAATATTCCATTGTGTATATGTACTACACTTCTTTATCCATTCATCTGTCAATGGACAACTAGGTTGCCTTCATTTTCTTGCTATTGTAAATAGTGCTGCAATGAATATTGGGGTACATGTGTTTCTTCAATTTCAGTTTTCTCAGGGTATATGCCTAGGAGTGGGATTGCTGGGTCCTATGGTGGTTTTATTCCTAGTTTTTTAAGGAATCTCCATACGATCTTCCAAAGTGACTGTATCAATTTACATTCCCACCAACAGTGCAAGAGTGTTCCCTTTTCTCCACACCCTCTCCAGCATTTATTGCTTGTAGACTTTTTGATGATGGCCATTCTGACTGGTGTGAGGTGATATCTCATTGTAGTTTTGATTTTCATTCCTTAATAATGAGCTATGTTGAGCATCTTTTCATGGGTTTGTTAGCCACCTGTATGTCATCTTTGGAAAAATGTTGGTTTAGGTCTTTTCCCCACTTTTTGAGTGGGTTGTTTGTTTTTCTGGTATTGAGTTGTATGAGCTGCTTGTATATTTTGGAAATCAATGCTTTGCCAGTTGTTTCATTTGCTATTATTTTCTCCCATTCTGAGGATTGTCTTTTCATCTTGTTTATAGTTTCCTTTGAGAAGGAAATGGCAACCCACTCCAGTATTCTTGCCTGGAGAATTCCATGGACAGAAGAACCTGGTGAGCTACAGTCCATGGAATCACAAAGAGTCAGACACAACTGAGTGACTAAACTTTGCTTCTGCAAAAGCTTTTAATTCTAATTAGGTCCCACTTGTTTACTTTTGTTTTTATTTCCATTACTCTAGGAGGTGGATCATAGAGAATCTTGCTTTGACTTACTGAGTTGTTGATTTGATTTATTGATTTATTTCAAATGTTATATGTTTTCCTCTCAGAGTTTTATAATTTCTGGTCTTACATTTAGGTCTTTAATCCATTTTGAGTTTATCTTTGTGTATGGTGTTAGAAAGTGTTCTAATTTCATTCTTTTATATGTAGCTACCCGATTTTCCCAGCACCACTTATTGAAGATGCTATCTTTGCCCCATTGTATAGTCTTGCCTCCTTTGTCAAAAATAAGGTACCTATAGATGCATAGGTTTATATCTGGGCTTTCTATCTTGTTCCATTATTTCTGTTTTTGTGCCAGTACCATACTGTATTGATGACGGTAGCTTTGTAGTATAATCTGAAGTCATTAAGGTTGGTTCCTCCAGCTCCATTCTCTTTTCTCAAGACTGCTTTGATTATTCTGTGTTTCCATATGAATTGTGAATTTTTCTGTTCTAGTTCTGTGAAGAATACCATTGGTAATTTAGTAGGGATCACATTGAATCTGTACATTGCATTTGGTAGTATAGCCATTTTCATGATATTGATTCCTCCTACCCAGGAACATGGAATATCTCTTCATCTATTTATGCTGTCTTTGATTTCTTTCATCCATGTCTTATAATTTTCTGTATACAGTTCTTTTGTTTCCTTATGTAGGTTTACTCCTAGATAGTCTGTTCTTTTTGTTGCAGTGGTGAATGGGATTGATTCCTTAATTTCTCTTTCTGATTTTTCACTGTTAGTATATAGGAATGCAAGTGATTTCTGTGTATTGATTTTGTATCCTGCAGCTTTGCTAAAATTCACTGATTAGCTCTAGTAATTTTCTGATAGTATCTTTAGGGTTTTCTATGTATAGTATCATGTCATCTGCAGTGAGGACTTTGCTTCTTCTTTTCCGATCTGGATTCCTTTTATTTCTTTTTCTTCTCTGATTGCTGTATCTAGCTAGGACTTCCAAAACTATGTAGAAAAATAGTGGTTAGAGTGGGCACCCTTGTCTTGTTCCTGATCTTAGGGGAAATGCTTCCAGTTTCCCACCATTAAGAATAATGCTTGCTGTGCACTTATGATATATGTCCTTTACTATGTTGAGGTAGGTTTCTTCTATGCCCATTTTTTGAAGAATTTTAATCATAAATGGGTGCTGAATTTTGTCAAAGGCTTTTTCTGCATCTATTGAGATTAACATATGGCTTTTATATTTCAATTTGTTAATATGGTGTATCACATTGATACAGTGCTATGAGACTAGATATTAATTACAAGAAAAAACTGTAAAAAAAACTCAGACACATGGAGATTAAACAATGTTTTTCTAAATAATGAATGGATTACTGAAGAAATCAAAACAGAAATGAAAAAATTCCTAGAAACATTTGACAATGAAAACGCAACAACCCAAAACCTATGGGAGGCAGCAAAAGTGGTTCTAAGTGGGTAGTTTATAGTAATAAAATCCTATCTCAAGAAACAAGAGAAACATCAAATAGACAATCTAACTTTACACCTATAACAACTTGAAAAAGAAGAACAAAGACCTCTCAAATTAGCAGAAAAAATCATAAAGACCAGAGCAGAAATAAATGAAAAAGAATTGAAAGAAACAATAGTAAAGATTAATAAAACTAAAAGCTGGTTCTCTGAGAAGATAAACAAAATTGACAAACCTTTATCCAGACTCATCAAGAAAAAAAGAAAGAAGAATCAAATCAACAGAATTAGAAATGATAAAGGAGTGGTTACAACAGACAATGCAGAAATACAAAGGACTATAAGAGACTACTGTCAGCAATGATATGGCAATAAAATGGATAATGTGGAAGAAATAGACAGATTCTTAGAAAAGTTCAGTCTTTCAAGACTGAACCAGGAAGAAATAGAAATTATGAACAACCCAATGACAAGCACTGAAATCGAAACTGTGATAAAAAATCTCACCCAAAAAACAAAAGCTCAGGGCCAGATGGCTTCATTGGTGAATTCTATCAAACATTTACAGAAGAGCTAATACCTATCCCTCCAATACTCTTTAAAAAAATTGCAGAGGAAGGAACACTTCCAAACTCATTCGATGAGGCCACCATCAGCCTGTTACCAAAACTAGACAGAGACAACACATAAAAAGAAAACTACAAGCCACTGTAACTGATGAACATAGATGCAAAAATCCTCAACAAAATTCTAGCAAACAGAATTCAACAACACATTAAAAAGCTCATACACCATGAACAAATTGGGTTTATTCCAGGGATGTAAGGATTATTCAATATATGCAAATAAATCAATATGATACACTACATTAACAAATTGAAACATAGACTTGCATTGTTGGCGAAGTAGATTTGGGTGAAATCTTGACTCTGCACTTTCCAGCTGTGACTTCAGACTTACAAAACTGTCATTTCCCCATTTTGGTCTATGTTACTTGACTTAGATGGCTTCAGTTTCCATGTGCATCTCCCAGTATAGTAACTGCTTCAAGGAATTGTAAAAATTCAATGGAAGCAAGAGGATCACATCTGGTAGGTATTCAGTTAGTGTCATTAAGGCACACAGGAAATCATGTTATTTTTAAATCGGCCATACAGATCTTCACACAGAGAGAACAGTTATTGTTTGAAGGAAATACTTTGATAGGTTTCCTTGACTTGTGGAGTAAAGATCAGAATGCAAAGACAAACAGGGGCATTTGTCAAGATTTGGGAGTTGGGGTCAACGGTGGTAAAAGAGAAGGGGGGTGGTGAAAGTGACCAAATAAAAACAAAGATACGATGGTAGACTGAGTTCATGGAGAAAGCTGCTTAAGAGAAATCCATGAGAGTTAAGTAGCCAGTAGAATTAAGGATAGAGATTTATAATATTCCGTTTTAAATTCATTTCAGAACAAAAGTGGGTCTCCACCAAGATGTCTTTGTTCTTGCCTGATCCCCAAAAGTACAGTATTGCAACTCATGGATGTGCTACTCTTTACTTATTTGTAAACCTCTTCTATTTTCCTGAATATTCAATATACCTTGCACTGGATGCCCTAGCCTTGTGTTGGTGGCATTTGGGAGAGGGGAAGAATTTGGTGACTCTCGTTATGGAGCAAGGCAGCTCAGTTCAGTTCAGCTCAGTCGCTCAGTCATGTCCAGCTCTTGGCAACCCCATGAATCGCAGCACGCCAGGCCTCCCTGTCCATCACCAACTCCCAGAGTTTACTCAAACCCATGTCCATCGAGTCGGTGATGCCATCCAGCCATCTCATCCTCTGTTGTCCCCTTCTCCTCCTGCCCTCAATCTTTCCCACCAGCAGGGTCTTTTCCAATGAATCAACTGTTCGCATGAGGTGGCCAAACTATTGGAGTTTCAGCTTCAGCATCAGTCCTTCTAATGAACACCCAGGACTGATCTCCTTTAGGATGGACTGGTTCGATCTCCTTGCAGTCCAAGGGACTCACAAGAGTCTTCTCCAACACCATAGTTCAAAGCATCAATTTTTCGGCGCTCAGCTTTCTTCACAGTCCAACTCTCATATCCATACATGACCACTGGAAAAACCATAGCCTTGACTAGACGGACTTTTGTTGGCAAAGTAATATCTCTGCTTTTTAATATGCTATCTAGGTTGGTCATAACTTTCCTTCCAAGGAGTAAGCGCCTTTTAATTTCATGGCTGCAGTCACCATCTGCAGTGATTTTGGAGCCCCCAAAAATGAAGTCTGACACTGTTTCCACTATCTCCCCATCTACTTCCCATGAGGTGATGGGACCAGATTCCATGATCTTAGTTTTCTGAATGTTAAGCTTTAAGCCAACTTTTTCACTCTCCTCTTTCACTTTCATCAAGAGGCTTTTTAGTTCATTTTCACTTTCTGCATAAGGGTGGTGTCATCTGCATATTGATTATGGTTATATGGTTATTGACATTTCTCCTGGCAATCTTGATTCCAGCTTGTGCTTCTTCCAGCCCAGCATTTCTCATGATGTACTCTGCATCTAAGTTAAATAAGCAGGATGACAACATGCAGCCTTGACATACTCCTTTTCCTATTTGGAACCATTCTGTTGTTCCATGTCCAGTTCTAACTGTTGCTTCCTGACCTGCATACAGGTTTCTCAAGAGCAAGGCAGTGTGGCATTAAAAGAAAAAAAGCTCACTTGGGAGAGTGAAGTTACAAGGGAGACAATGTTACAGTGCACAGGGATGGAAATTCAAGCTAATTGACATCAATCACATTTTTCTTAGGTTTCTTTTTTCTTCTGTTTTATTCCTTTGAAAGCCAACTGAGACTTAAATCATTCTCATGTTATCCTACTTCATGATATTCTGTACAGTATTATACATGGTTTCATTTCTATCATATGTTCAGTATATTGCACTAAATGTCAAATAGATGTTGAAGGTCACTTACTAAATGCATCAAATTATACCTTATCTTTTCAAAATGGTAAAATTCAAATATCCTTATTTTGGGATAAAAGTATTTGTAAATATATCCTATCCTTATTTTATTATCACATTTTGCCTTTAACTGATACCTGAATCTTTATATATTTACATTTTGGACTAAATGTGTGAAGAATATGAGTTATTTTTCTAAATTACCTTTGAAATAAAAATTCATCAAAATAGAGGGGACTTATTGACCTCAATAGTTTGAATCAGTTCAAGGTGTGTGTTTTAAAAAGTGTAGGGAAATCATGCAGAGATGCCATACGGTGGAAAGAAATGTTTTCATTGACACTGGAAATATTTTTCTTTTCACTTGCTTTTCTTCTCACTCAGTTTAATTTCTTACATCTACGAAGCATAGATAATATTAATAGCATTTTCCAATTTGATACACATTATGTATTTACAGGTGAAAATGTGCACCATGTTAGATAATTAGGCATTTAGAGTTACCTCTCACAAATGTGAAAGCACATAGGATCCGAGTGAATTATTTAGCTGTTCATGTTGGATTTGGAATTCATGCTTTCTGACACTGCTCTGAAGCCCTGCATTCTGGTCATGCGTTTATTTTCTCAGCCATTACCAGCTCGATATATTTCAAAGGTAAAACTCTGAGGCACACTCAGCAATCTACTGTTGAAGGATTGAAGTGTGAGCAACATACCTTGGAAAGTAGTGGATTGACTTGAAGGATACTAAGCTGTCCAGCAAGAAATTGCCTTAGAACAATGTCAGATAGTTTTTGCTGGTAGAATATGGTTGATCTTCAATTTATTTTCATTCAAGGCAGCTGTGACTATTTAAAAGCACATCTACTCCAAAAAGACTCCAGAGCAACTGGATCTGGGCTTTGAAAAGAATTTAGTCTAATCCAGCAATGTCCACTGGAGCCTGAATGCCAGTGTAGTTTGTGCATGTGTATAGTTTTAAATTTTATTTTATGTATTATATAGAGATATAGATAGAGTTTAAATCAAAACTAACACGATACTAGCCTAGCTTGCTTCCTATTTTGGAAGCACATTCATTTTTAAGAAATATTAATGTGACAAGCTTGAGTGCATGTGAGCACAGGAGGGGAGGTTGGTACAGAGTACAACCACCGCTAACTTAGAGCTGAAGTGGAAGTGATACCTCAGGTAGAGCTGGTTTCAGAGAGAGTTCATAAAATAATACTATGACCTGCAACTCCTGGAATATTACCCTGAACAGTATAGAGGGAAGGAATTATATTTCCAAACAGAGGAGTGGCTGATAAATGACACTTATTTTGTCCATTCGTCTGCTGATGGGCATCTAGGTTGCTTCCATGTCCTGGCTATTATAAACAGTGCTGCGATGAACATTGGGGTGCACGTGTCTCTTTCAGATCTGGTTTCCTCAGTGTGTATGCCCAGAAGTGGTATTGCTGGGTCATATGGCAGTTCTATTTCCAGTTTTTTAAGAAATCTCCACACTGTTCTCCATAGTGGCTGTACTAGTTTGCATTCCCACCAACAGTGTAAGAGGGTTCCCTTTTCTCCACACCCTCTCCAGCATTTATTGCTTGTAGACTTTTGGATAGCAGCCATCCTGACTGGCGTGTAATGGTACCTCATTGTGGTTTTGATTTGCATTTCTCTGATAATGAGTGATGTTGAGCATCTTTTCATGTGTTTGTTAGCCATCTGTATGTCTTCTTTGGAGAAATGTCTGTTTAGTTCTTTGGCCCATTTTTTGATTGGGTCATTTATTTTTCTGGAATTGAGCTGCAGGAGTTGCTTGTATATTTTTGAGATTAATCCTTTGTCTGTTCTTCATTTGCTATTATTTTCTCCCAATCTGAGGGCTGTCTTTTCACCTTGCTTATAGTTTCCTTTGTTGTGCAAAAGCTTTTAAGTTTCATTAGGTCCCATTTGTTTAGTTTTGCTTTTATTTCCAATATTCTGGGAGGTGGGTCATAGAGGATCTTGCTGTGATTTATGTCGGAGAGTGTTTTGCCTATGTTCTCCTCTAGGAGTTTTATAGTTTCTGGTCTTACATTTAGATCTTTAATCCATTTTGAGTTTATTTTTGTGTATGGTTTTAGAAAGTGTTCTAGTTTCATTCTTAAGCTGTGGTACATATACACCATGGAATATTACTCAGCCATTAAAAAGAATTCATTTGAATCAGTTCTAATGAGATGGATGAAACTGGAGCCCATTATACAGAGTGAAGTAAGCCAGAAAGATAAAGAACATTACAGCATACTAACACATATATATGGAATTTAGAAAGATGGTAATGATAACCCTATATGCAAAACAGAAAAAGAGACACAGATGTACAGAACAGACTTTTGGACTCTGTGGGAGAAGGCGAGGGTGGGATGTTTCGAGAGAACAGCATGTATATTATCTATAGTGAAACAGATCACCAGCCCAGGTGGGATGCATGAGACAAGTGCTCGGGCCTGGTGCACTGGGAAGACCCAGAGGGATCGGGTGGAGAGGGAGGTGGGAGGGGGGATCGGGATGGGGAATACATGTAACTCCATGGCTGATTCATGTCAATGTATGACAAAACCCACTGCAATGTTGTGAAGTAATTAGCCTCTAATGAGCAACTAATAAAAAAAAATGACACTTATTTTGAAAGAATACTAGGTTACAGAAAAGGTGCAAACAGTACAGAGAATTTTTCTGTGACTTTCACCCAACTTCTTATCATGTTAATACATTATATAGTAAAGAAATTAAAGAAAAAGTAACATTGGCACAATAGTATTACAGGTTTTTTAGATTCCACCTATAAAGTGGTATCATATGCTATTTGTCTTTTTCTGACTTACTTCACTTACTATAAGAATCTCTGGGTCCATGTTGCTGCAAATATCACTATTTCACCATTTTTATGGCTAATATTCCATTGTAAAAAATATGCTACATCCTCTTTATCCATTCCTTTGTTGGTGGACATTCGAGTTGTTTCCATGTCCTGGCTATTGTAAATAGAACTGTAATGAACATTGAGGTACATGTATCTTTTTGAATTACAGTTCTATCTGGATATGTGGTCAAGGAGTGGGATTGCAGGATCACATGGTAGCTCTATATTTAGTTTATTAAAGAACTTCCATCCCATTTTCCATTATTGGTGGGAATATTGTAGGTTTTCTTCAGATTTCTCCAGTTGTTTTCACTAGTATCCCTTTTCAGTCCTAAGAGTCAACTCATTATCTAATGTTGTGTGCACTCATCATGCCCTTGTCTTCAATGACCTTGACAGTTTTGAAGAATACTATGTGTTTTGTTGAAGGCACCTCAACTTGGGTGTTCCTGATATTTTCTCATAATTTTCTGAACTGATGTGTGAAGTCATCACAGATTGCACAGATCATCAAGGTGATGTGCCTTCATTATTGCACTAAAGAAGTAGTGTCTGATGTTGTAATACCTCGTTTCTGGTGGCCTTTATCACTTGGTTGTGCTTCCCTGGTGTTCAAATGGTAGAGTCTGTCTGTAGTGCAAGAGACCTGGGTTTGATCCCTAGGTGGGGAAGATCCTTTAGAAAAAGGAATGGCAACCCACTGCAGTATTCTTGCCTGGAGAATTCATGGACAGAGGAGCCTGCAGGTACATGACTGTGTGACTAGTACTTTCACTCTTCACTTTCGTCGCTTTGTTAAGTGGTTTCTGTCAGATTTCTCCACTGTAAATTCACTGTTTTCCCATTTTGTACTGTGTGTGCTAGAAACCAATTACTAAGTGCAGCTCATTCCCAAGGGAAGGGAATTAGGCTCCCTCCCCCAGAGGAAGAATTAACAGAACATTTGTAGACACATATTAAAACCACAGAAGCAATGAATATATATTTTGTGGGAGAGACTTTGAGGTTACAAAAATTTTCTGCATCTCCTTAAAGTTTTGTCCACTAATTATAGCATTCTTCAAGGACTCTTGCCTGTAGTAATGATTGCTATCGTGTTCTAATGGTGATTTTTCCATTTTCCTCACTCTTTCTACATTTACTAATTGGAAGTTTTTTCTAAAAATAATTGTCCTTAGTCTTTCATTCATTTGATTATTTATTCAAGCTGCCTTAATATTCAAGCTGTTTGGATATTGATTTTATTCTCTGGGTTATAATCTTAACTATTATGACTTATTTTGCTGTCGCAACTGTTCTAATCCAGCACCGTAGGATTCATTTTAACCTTCCTCTCTAGTGTCTCTCTCCGCTAGTGAGTAACCTGGCTCTCATCATCTATAAAGTATATAGTTACTTGCTTAGGATAGGTGTAAATTAGTTTCTAAGTTGCTAATATGTACTTCTATAAAGGGCTGTTTTACCACCAAGAGAACAGGGCTTAAACAGTTTTCTTTTTGTCTCTATCCTTATAGCATCAAGAAAACTTCCCAAAGTTATTTTGGAAAGATTTTTTTTAATATGGGCCATTTAAAAAGTTTTTATTGAATTTGTTACTATATTGCTGCTGTTGCTGACGTTCTGGTTTCTTTGGCTGCTAGGCATGTGTGATCTTAACTCTCCTACCAGGAATTGAACCTGTAGCCCCTGCACTGGAAGGTGAAGCTGTAACCACAGGACCACCAGGAAATCCCTCCCAAAGTGATTGCACCCAACTCCTTTATCCCCACCCTCTTTAGTGCAGTTGTGTCAGACATTTGCAGTAATAGCAGATTTATTTATGACAGGCTGACCCCTATTCTGAATGTCCCCCAAAATCTGTTCAATTTCTTTTCTTTGCGAAAAGTAAAATTCAGTTTTGCCAGGTGCTTTGACAAACATGTGAACTCATGAACCCATCACCCTGAGTCCTGCAGAAGACATTCCATCATCTAGAATTTCCTTTGTGTTTTCTGCTTGCTGCCCGTTGCTCTCTTCTCCCCCTAAACCAAGGCACTTACCATCCATCTTCCCTTCAAAGAGCTTTGTCTTTCCCAGGACAGCACATAAATATCTATAGTGTTGCACTCAGCAAACTTCATTTGAGATTCATCCACATTAGTGCATGAATTAATAGCTCATTCTTTTTTATCTCTGAAAACTTCACTTCGTTCATTAACTCATTGATAGCATCTTGATTTCTTCCAATTTTTTTTGATAATCATGAGTAAAGCAGCAGTAGACATTGTGTATAAGCTTTTGTGTGAACAAAAATTTTTATTAGGATTTTATTGTTTTGGAGACGTTTTAGGATCACAGCAAAGTGGAAAGGAAAGCCCAGAGAGTTCCCACATACCCCGTGCTGGGACAGGTGTACATTCACGTTTCATCCGGAGATGTAGATTTCCCTCTTGTTTATTTCTCCTAGCTGCAGTGAATTTCTGTAGTCTTCTAAGTTGGCAGTGTTTATTCCTCTCTTACTAAAGATTCAGGTTTTGTTGCTTAGGGCAGATGGGTTTGGGAGGAATTTTGCCTTGACTGCTGTTACTCTTCAATAGTCGGCAGCATGGAAATTTTCTTAGATGGTTCCTACTTTCTGCATGAGTGCCTATTAAGAAGGCTTACAGGAAGAGCCTGAAATGGAAAAAAAACACCCTGATGACAGGTCCTCAGGGGCTTTACGCTCTCATGGTAGCCCACATTCTGCCTTTAAGAAATGATAAAACATTTAGCTGAATTTTCTTAGTGATTTGTATGTGTGTGTGTGTGTGCGCGCGCGCATGGGCGCACTCAGCTACTAAGTCATGTCCAACTATTTGCAACCCAACAGACTGTAGTCTGCCAGGCTCCTGTCCATGGCATTTCCCAGGCAAGTATACTGGAGTGGATTGCCATTTCCTCCTCCAGGGGATCTTCCTGACCCAGGGATCGAACCCATGTCTCCTGCTTCTCCTGCACTGATAGGTGGATTCTTGACCACTGAGTCTCCTGGGAATCCTACTGGCTTTTATGTTGTCTGAAAAAACCTGCCATTGGTTTGTAATCACTGGGACTGTTTAGACCTGCAGTCACTGTCTCTCGCCGTATTTTGGATTAGTTGGTTTTTCTGCAGCATCAGTTCTCTGATGAATTTCAGAGACATTATCAATTTTCACTTTTTTCAACTCTTTTCTTGTTGTATAGGGTGACACAATTTCCAGTTCTCTATATTTTGCAGCTGAAACGGGGAGTTCATCAACAATTTTTTAAAATTTATTTATGTCATTTTTTTCAAAGTAATTTACTTAGAACTCCCTTGTAAAACTATTGCAAAGATTCCCTATAGGAAACTAAATATGAAGATAACTATCTGTTAATAATACAGGAAGCAGCCCTTTAAGAATTTATCAGATTACCAAATCTAGAATAACAATTTCTTAAATATTAGATCTGAAAGGGCCTTAGAGAATCTTTGTTCCAGTGTTTTTCTTGACTTTTCTCAGTGTGTAGACTACACAGAGATTTCAGCTCATCTGATATACTCTTAATAGTCGATGGCATCATCAACTTAATGGACATGAGTTTGAGGAAACTCCAGGAGATAGTGAAGGACAGGGAAGTCTGGAGTGCTGCAGTCCAGGAGGTTACAGAGTTGGACATGACTTACCAACTGAACAATAATATGATCAGTTTCAAAAATGATATATGTATGCACATTGCTCTAACTTAACCAGTCATGATATTCATTGTAGATAATATATAAACTATGAAATAGATCTTCATGATGCAACAATATAAAACAGTTTGCAGAAGAAAGCTCCAATGGTTCTAACAGGTTCACTTGTGTCTGTTGTATAATCCCTAAGATCACTCTTAGGTCAACATCAGTCTCTGTAGTGACCTCCACTCCTGGAATTGCTTGTTTTGTACAATTAGTCAGGCCTTTGTAAGGGTATGACCCCTCAGTACCTTTGACCTTGTCTCCTACCCCAGGACTCAGAGGAGGAAAGACTCATGAGGATGCTGAACCCGTCTAGGGGTGTTGGACAACTTGAGGAGGCAAAGAAGACCTGGCACATAACCCCAGCAGATACACAGTCAATACAGAGGATCTCTGGACCACAAGGGAGATGATAAGAGACAACATCATCATTGAGATTCTAACTTGGGGCTTTCAGATACTAATCAGGTGAACTTTATATTAAATCAGACTGCCTAAAAGATTTTGTTCAATATTTTAACTTTGGAAGACTAAAGAAACTGGTGCTTCCAGCTACACTTTAAACTGAATTTGTATTCCATTTCAATTTCCTTAGCGCCTCTCTGAGTCCATTTGATGCTATTATCCACAGATGGACAAAGCTATTTTCCACAGCTGATTTCACTTGTGATTCTGCAAGCTATTTGCCTTTCCATCTCCCTGTAAGCCCACAGATTATGATTTTCAAATACCCTCAAGTATGTGTTCATTCTCATGAGCACCGAGTCAGTATCTAAGTGCCGAATGGCACCATTTCTGAACAACCATGACTAGAGATCTGAGAGGCAGCAATCTGAGGAGAGTCAGCAGTAAGAAGAGTTCCAAAGGTTCTTTTTCTCATGTTATTTTTCTAAGTATTTCAGTGGTTTGCAACATATTTGGCAAATGAGAACCACCTAAGTGAATCCTCAGGCTTGATCCTCACCCTACAAGTCAGGATCTCTAAAAGTCACCCCAGGGTTTTGTAGTGATGCTTCATAACTTTTGAAACATTCATAGTTTTCCTATTCTAGGCAAACTGTGCTGTTTTCTTTTTTCTTTTCCTTTTTTTTTTTTTTACAATTTTTGTTGGAATTACAGTTGCTTTATACTGTTGTGTGTTTCTGCTCTGCAGCAAAATGAATCAACTCTACATGTGTTTGTATCCGACTGAGCAATGGAACTGAACTGAACTGATACATATATACCCTTCTTTCGGATCTCGTTCCCATTTAGGTCACCACGGAGCACTGAGAAGGGATCCCAGGGCGATACAGCAGGTTCAGTAGTTGTCTATTTTATACATATTGTCAGCACAGCATACATGCCAATTCCAACCTCCCAATTCATCCCAACCCCACTTCTTCCCTTGGTGTCCACACATTTGTTCTCTATGTCTGTGTCTATTTTTTGCTTTGCAAACCGGTTCATCTGTACCATTTTTCTAAATGTGCTCTTTTCTGCTGAATATTTTTACCCTTAAAATGGCAAATATATTTTTCTCTTTATTTCACTTTTTAGGATGATCATTTTGTTTTCTGCCTATATTAGTGACTATCTCCTTTCCAGTTATTTAAGATCCTCTTCAATTTCTTTCACTAATGTTTTTCAGTTTTCAGTATACAAGTCTTTTACATCCTTGATGGAATGAAGTCTCTGTCTCTGTTTAAATATCTCAAGTTGGGGGAAACTTGCCAACTTCTTATATAATTCTGTTACAGGGTTTCAACATATGGTGATATAATGACATATGGATTTTTGTTAACAGACTTTTTGAGGGAATATGCATGGACACAGGAGTTGAATTTCAAGGGTTCAGAAAATTTCAACTCAATGCTGGAAATATTACTCAAGAGGAAACATCAATAAAAGAGAAATGGGAGAAAGAAAGTAGTGTGCAGTCTCTGTGTTAATAATGTCCATGGATCATGAATGGACACACACCAACCCAGGTATGCATCTATATGAGTGCGTGAATAGGAATACTTTCTCTTTTAGAAAGAGTGAGCTTATAGAGCCCTCCTCACTCTCTGTAAGTTGATGCTAACCTACTTGTTTAAAAGTCAGCTTTCTTATTAACATATTTTAAAACATGTTTCATTTCTATACAAAAATATAATTTGAAGGCTGGAATGAAAAAAAAATCACTAGGCATGTGTATATCATTGTGGCTGTAGAAATAAGTGAGGCAAAGTAGCCCTGGGCAAAATTTTTAGATGAGTCCAATCAAGCAATCCCAAGGGCTCTAGATTCTACAACTGCAAAAAAAAAAGAAGCCAAAAATTTTAAAAGAACTACCTATTTTTATTTAAGTTTACTGCTTATGGTAACATAAACAAAGAATCATGTAAATATCATGAAGATAAAATTATTAAAAATATATTCAAGCTGAGGGAGGAATTGTTTTTATCAAATTTACATTTTTCTAAGAACATTTCATATACAAGATCTATAAATATCTATAATTGTTAATTATTTAAATTATAACTCCAGACTGAACAGAAAGTTTAAGAAAAGAACCTAAGAGGTATTATAGCTAATGTATAAAGTCAGTAAAGTGTTAAGAAAAAAATAGCTATTGTTTCAGAGTTGGTGGTTGAATTCAATTCTATCTAATCCCAGAAGACTAATTATTATCACTGTCTTTTTTTTTTTTAAATTATTCCAGGTATATACCTGCCCCTTACAATTCTTTAAAAGTCTGAGACATGAAGAACAATGCTGATGATTCTGAGATTATAAAGACTTTGTAGTTTTCTAAAGCTCTGATTACTAATTAGCATTGAAATGAAACTACCATCTCTTCTGGGCAGAACCATGAACATTTAATTAGATTCTTATTTGTCAAGAGATAAAGTAATTCTTGTACCAACTTTGGGCTTAGGATATTTTACAAACTTTTAATAGATTCAGCCTGGTCAGATGAATAGTGATTGTGGTACTTCAAACTGTTTTGTTATCTGGATAAGTTTATTAGGAAAAAATGCTTATTGTATTTGATTTTGAATTGATAAAAGAGTCAACAACTTGCTTAGTATATTTAAACTAAAATTGAAGTCTACACAATCATTTGGTCCAATTGTGTTGAACATTAATCATCATTAGAGAACCTAACTTATGATGACATGCTATATAAAAATAATAATATTAACACAACTATCTATGTTTGACACTAATAAAAAGTCTATCGCTATTTCTATAAGCATGTTGTTGTGGCCACACAACAAGCTGGTGTGGTCATGTTTATATACAAAAATGCTCAGGTTTGATTCATTCAGCTTGAAAAAGGTCTTTTATCAGAGTTACCAGGAAAGCTTATCCAAGGATTTTTGTATTTTCCTGGAAATGTAGGATGAGAATAGTTTGAACATAAACCTTTGACATATGTGGGATTTTGTCCACTTTTCTGCTTCCGCAACTAGATTATAAATTGTTCTAAGTGAGGTCCCAAGTTCCCTCATATTTGTATTCCTAGGACCTCGTGGCATCAGCCACAAGGTAGGTGCTGAGTAGATGTGTCTTAAACGAATGACTAAATCTAGGGCTGACCTGTGTCCTAACACAGGCCAAACAGAACCCAGTCTGCATTGCAGGTCCCTACAATATGTTACACTTAGCTCTATCATGGTTCCAATCAGAGTACTATACTTGTCTGTTTTCTTGACAACAAATGCGAAATTGTGGGAGATAGGGCTCTATAGTATACAGTGTTTATTTCTGGCCCCAGCAGAGTGTCTGGAACTGAGTGAGCAGTTCTCAGTACATGTTTATAGGATAAGCCTATGACTGGAAATTTCACTGTACCTTTACCATTTGTCTCCTGATGCTGCTGCTGCTGCTAAGTCGCTTCAATTGTGTCCGACTCTGTGCAACCCCACAGATGGCAGCCCACCAGGCTCCCCCGTCCCTGGGATTCTCCAGGCAAGAACACTGGAGTGGGTTGCCATTGCCTTCTCCAATGCATGAAAGTGAAAAGGTAAAGTGAAGTCGCTTAGTCGTGTCCGACTCTTAGCGACCCCATGGACTGCAGCCTACCAGGCTCCTCCATCCCTGGGATTTTTCAGGCAAGAGTAGGTTGCCATTGCCTTCTCCATGTGTCCTGATGATGAGGTGATTTATAATAAAAGTATAATAAAAAGATACAATAAATGTTCACCCTGGATGTAGGTCAGACTTCACTGTTTCTTTGCAGGTCTCAATTTTCATTGGAAACTGGACATTTTTAATAAACATTTAGCAACAGTGGATTCTGATGTTTTATCCCTGGGAATTTTTGTTGTTGAATTGTTTAATGTACTTTTTTTTTTTGTTTGTGTAGCACCTTGCCTGGAGTAAATTGATGGAATCCATTCCCCTGTGGTGTGTGGCTGCTGCTGTTTCTACTCAGTTTAAAATTATATATTATACTGTCCCTGGTGGTTCAGTGGTAAAGAATCCACCTGCCAATGCAGGAGACACAAGAGATGTGGGTTTGATCCCTGGGTCGGGTAGATTTGCTGGAGTAGGAAATGGCAACCCACCCCTGTATTCTTGCCTGGGAAATCCCATGGACAGAAGAGCTTGTGGACTATAGTCCTTGCGGGTGGCAAAAAGTCGGACACAACTGAACATCTAAAGACGATGAGATGAATATGAATTTTGTTGTTGTTCAGTTGTTCAGCTGAGTCATGTCCCACTTGTTGTGACCCCATGGGCTGCACCATATCAGGCTTCCCTGTCCCTCACCATCTCCCAGAGTTTACTAAAACTCATGTCCGTTGAGTTGGTGATGCCATCCAGCCATCTCATCCACTGTCTCCCCCTCCTCTTCCCGCCTTTAATCTTTCCCAGCATCAGGGTCTTTTCCAGTGAGTCGATTCTTTGCATCAGGTGGCCAAAGTATTGGAACTTCAGTTTCAACATCAGCCCTTCCAGTGAATAATCAGGGATGATTTCCTTTAGGACGGACTGGTTGGATCTCCTTGCATTTCAAGGGACTTTCGAGAGTTTTCTCCAACACCACAGTTCAAAAGCATCAATTCTCCAGTGCTCAGCCTTCTTTATGGTCCAACTCTCACATTCGTACATGGCTGCTGGAAAAACCATAGCTTTGACTATATGGACTTTGTTGGCAAAGTGATGTCTCTGCTTTTGAACACATTGTCTATATTTGTCATAGCTCTTCTTCCAAGGAGCAAGTATCTTTTAATTTCATGGCTACAGTCACTGTCCATGGTGACCTTGGCTTCCTATGGTCACCATGTGTCTGAGTAGCATTTTAGTCCGCCAGTCATTACTCTGTTACCCTATAGCTGTCTCATTTCTGAGATCTCCTTAGTAAGTTTCCAGCCATTCTGTCAATCTGTTGTTTGCCTGAACCAACCCACAACACTGGGAGCCACTCCTTTTCTCTGTCAGTTGGCCATCAGTATTGCTGTTATCATGGAAGATGCTGTGAGCATTATGTCTTACCCACCACATTCAAATCAAGTCAGGCCCCTCTGGCACTAAAGCTACTATTGTCCCAACTTGTCCCAGCTGGTAGAACCATCCCACTGACCCCACTGTGTGGGGACGGGGAGGCCCCAGGCAAGAACAGATTTCTGCCGTTCTCATACAAGATCCAGCTTTTTTCACTGGATTATCACTTCTTTGTCCAATGTTTGCTTTTGTCAACATCTAGAGTCCTGGTAGAAGATTTTTTGCAACATCATTTCTTCACGCAGCAGTTGTTTGTCCAGGTACAACGTCTCTGGATAAAAAGAGATGACTGAGACGGTAGGACCATACCATCTGATAAGTCCACTTTGGGGAATCATTAAAATTTATAAGATCATCTTCTGATACCATTTTTTAGTAATTAACTTTTAAAGCAAAAATTGAAATCGAGAGCATGAACTCCCTTGGAAGTTCCACGCTTAGGAAGGCAAGAAGGATCTGCAAGCTAAATAAGATGATTTTATAAGTGAATATAAATGTATTTTTATTTAGAATTGGAAAGTTAGAGTACATAGTGAGACATGCATTCATAAACTTATACTGTGTGATCTTGGACCCTGATGCCATAGCAAAAATGGCTTCACTCAAGTCAAATCTTCTTTTTCTGAAATAAGTTTGACTTTCAAAATTAATTCGTCTGATATTACGCTTGTGATTTACTGAGTAAGACACACTCTGGTAGGTCATATCAAAATAATCTTATTCTTATGGAGATATCTAAGGTGATAAGGACAATATTTGCATACTTTGGGTGCAGTGACTTTGGCTTGTGAATTGTGGTGCTATTACAACAAGCAGTGCTCAGTTGCTCAGTTGTGTCCAACTCTTTCCAACTCCATGGACTACAGCCCACAGGCTCCTCTGCCCATGGGTTTCTTGGGCAAGAATACTGGAGTGAGTTGCCATTTCCTCCTCCAGGGAATCTTCCCGACCCAGGGTTCAAATTCACAACTTCTCCATCTCCTGCATTGGCAGGCCAATTCTTCACCACTGAGCTATCTGGGAAGCCCATAACAAGTAGAGATTACAGAAAAAAAAATCAAAATAAAATTGTAATCAGAGTCTAAGGTCAGGGTAAAAATGGAATAAAATGTTCACCAAGTTTCATGACAGCATATTCATGATTAGCCACAACTAATCTGTCTGTATAATAGATCAAGCTGCTTAAAGGGAGTTGATGGTACCAAATTTTACCTTTCCTGTGTAATTTATAAGAAAATTTGTTGGCATGCAAATTATAACTTGTCCTGAAAACTTCTTTTACTAATTAAAGCTTGCAGAAGCCAGGGAAGGGCTGAATAATTAGCACAGTGCTGGCAAGATTCTTAGTTAAGTGAAGTATTACCAAATTAGATGTCAAGATGGGAGAAAGGAACCACTTACAAACACATTTTAGTTTTTGAACTCTTTACTTTTGAAATGTGTTCTAAGGAACGTGGTGCAGAGATATGAGACCATAAAATCTTGGGGTACTAGGAGCCTACCGGAGCTTGAAGGGCTGCAGACAGTTTTCCTCTTTCATGGGTATCAGAGGGCTTGAAACTACTGGTGATTATCGACAAAGTCAGAAGAAAGTGCATGTGAGGCGAATTCTGACACAGAAATCCAAGGCTAGGCCCAAGATGAGACCAGGTGGCAGGAATTCGGGAATCTCTAATAAGACAAGCTATGCATGCTACCAGGTTCCAACATCAGTAATGAATCCAGTGACCACTAAGTGTCTTGGTGGATGAAGGAGGATGGAAACTGCTACCCCACAGCAAATAGCGGCCAGGATGACATAATGAGCAGGGGAGGAAGTGGGGCATGTTTGCGGGTGAGGGTTAGTCTAGGATTCATCTTGGAGGTGCCCCATGCGGTTAGTTTCATGGGCTGCACAATGGTAGACCAGCAAGCCTCAGCCAGGCCTATGCTCTTCTTTCCCAGCAGGGAGTCAGGTTACTTTGATTTGCTTTGTTTTAGGCTGTTTAATCTTTGCGACTTTGTTTTAGGTTGTTTAATTTTTATGACTTGACTGTGAGAAATGTTGGGGCCTCAGAGATAATTTTTTGGTATTCTAAGGATTTTCTTCCCTGTCATTTCTTTATGGACAGAACTTAGAAAGTATTAAAATATAGTATTTCAGATCATCTGTTGGCTGGAAGTAGCTGAGAATTGTATCTTTCTATGCTTTCTCCACATCTCAATGCGTCCATGGGATGTATGTGGCTATTGGACACGTCTTCTCATTTCACCAAGTAATATAGTCATATAGTTATTTATGTAGTATTTGTTGATGTTCTAGTATGAAATAGGTTTTAAAAGTAGAATCAGCTGGTAAATCTTTTGGTGAAATAATTGATCCTTAACATTTTAAATTTGAATTTTTATAGGTTGTATAAAGTAGAAATGAAATGATTGAGCACGCATGTACTCATATAGCAGAAAAAGTTACATTACAAAATATGATTTGTAAATAAGTTACAAGATACCTTTGTATAAAATTTTGTCCACTATGATATTCACCTAAATACTTAAGAAAAAAATAAAATTAGTACATTGGTTACTAGCTTTTAAATCATTAATTGAGACAAAATTGCATCTAAATACTGATTATAATTAAACAAAAAGAACTCTTCTAAGTAGGTTTTTATCTATATCTTGGATTTGAGAAATCACTTCTTCACATTAAAACAAATGTTTACATGCCCTTAATTGTTGCAATCATATGATTTGTTTTTATTTTTTAAGATGTTGCTGTGGACCATTTAAAATTTTTCATTGAGTTTGTTACAGTATTGCTCCTATTTTATGTTTTCTGTTTGTTTTGGCCATGAAGCATGTCTGAGATAGCTCCCAGTGAAAGTGAAAGTTGCTCAGTTGTGTCTGACTCTTTGTGACCCCATGGACTATACAGTACATGGAATTCTCCAGGCCAGAATGCTAGAGTGGGTAGCCTTTCCCTTCTCCAGGGGATCTTCCCAACCCAGGAATTGAACCCAGGTCTCCCACATTGCAGGAGGATTCTTTACCAGCTGAGCCATAAGGGAAGCTCAAGAATTCTGGAGTGGGTAGCCTATCCCTTCTCCAGTGGATCTTCCTAACCCAGGAATCCAACCAGGGTCTCTTGCATTGCAGGCAGATTCTTTACCAACTGAGCTATCATGGAAGACATTAGCTCCCAGACCAGGGATCAAATATGTGTCCCCTTTATTGGCAAAGTCTTGACCCCTAGACCACCAAGGAAGCCTTAAAGTATGTGATTTAAAATGACTAAGCTGATAACTGAAAGCTACTCACTGAGATGGCTGAAGACTACGAGAGATAGCGCCGTTTCCTTACAAAGTCTACTCATCTGCCATGTACAGCACCCAACTAAAAGGAACCTTTCCTGGATTGGGCTCTTAAGCACACATTTAATCCAGTCAAACTGAAAGCATAGTGATGTTGGCACTGTGCTGGGGATGAAGGTCTCGGTGGGCTTGGTGGGAAAGAAATGTACAAAGAAACTCGAAACTCCGCTTTGGACAACCAAAGTAAAAAGTAGTGAAAAAAATGGCTGCGTCACCTGGAGTGAACGTACTTTATATTCATGCTGCAGACTTTTAGAGGAAGTGGATAGGTAACGGTGGACACGGTCAGGTGTGGTTGAATGAGGAGTATGGGCATTTAATCCTGGAGGAATGGGCAATGAGCAGGATTAGGATAAAGTAGAAGGAAAAGAAGAGGAAATGGAAATTAATTTCTTATGTATCACAGAATGGCTCTTTGTTTTCATTCCAGGTTGAAGGGGGGCTGTTCAAATGGATTGGATCCTTAAACCATGGTACTGAATCATTATTGAAATTGGAATCCAAAATGTATCAAATATATCAATTACGCAAGGATTATTTTTGCTCAGGCTAAGAGTGGAGCCACAAATCTTTCTGAATTCGCTTGGTTTCCCAGTGATTAATGCATCAGGGAGGCTGTGCAGCTGACGTGCTCACCTCTAGTTAATTGAAGTGAGAAAAAGTAGGAAGAATAACTTCTTGCATTTTTCATTATGAATGTCACTTCAATAAGTCACTGATGCAGAAGGGAAAAACTGGTAAAATTACCAACTGTCAATTACATTAAAACCCGTGAGTTTCAGCACGTGGAATGAAGCATCTTGCCATCTCCCTTAAAGAATTTATTCTTAGGGAAATCCTCACAGCTTAAAACTGCTGCTGCACAGAGCACTGGGTAGGGCTGGGGGAGCCTGAGCAAGGCTCTGCAGCTGAGATGCTGGCTCTTGGATTCACAGTGGTCCTGACTCTCCCTTGATGTTATCTCCATCCACGCCTTTGGCAATTCAGGGGCTAGCCCTCTTTAAAATCTGCTTTCAAAATGAGAAGTTGATTTTTAAAAATGCAATTTAAAAAATTAAAAGGTGTTTTAAAAGCAGACTAGAAAAACTGGTGTCAGAGGAGTAGGGAATTCACTACATAATGTTTCTGATGACTTTAGAGAAAAAGTGAAGACTTTTAAAGTCAAAAACTGGTTTTCTGGAAATGACAGAAAATAAAACTTTATATTGATTATAGAGCTGGTTCTTAATGGCTCAGGCTTACTCATTTCAAGAGAATTGGTAATTCTAGCTGGCAGGGGCTCAGGATTATTAAGAAGGTATAGTCATGGAAATAAAGGTAGAGTTAGTTAGTCTGTGAACTTACATTTTATATACTATCATCCATTGATGGCATCCTCCATGGCTCAGCAATATAAAGAATCTTCCTGCTAATACAGGAGACACAAGAGACCTGGGTTTGATTTCTGGGTTGGAAAGATCCCCTGGAGAAGGAAATGGCAATCCACGCCAGTATTCTTGCCTGGAAAATTTCATGGACAGAGGGGTCTGGGGAGCTACAGTCCATGGGGTCACAAAGACTCAGACATGACTGTGTGGTTGAATGTGCGCGGGCACACACACACATTTTAGATAAGTCTGATTTAGAGTTAGTGACTAAAACATAATATTTTTAAAAGTCTAATATACTATACACTGTATCCTTACATTCACACCTTGCAGAAGCTTTTCTGTGGCATCATATAATACTTTCCCATCATGCATTTCTTTCCTCTGGGCTATGAGGTCCTTCTTCACCCTTCACTAACACACACACACACAAACACCTGCTGCTTTTTTCTAATATTTACCTTCATCAATAACATCCCCAGTCTCCTAAGTTCCCAGAATTAAAAACAAATAAACAGCACTAACTAGAAATGCACTTTAATTCAATACAATTTCCTTCCTGGAGAATTTGAATAATTCAGAAAATGTTCTTTTCAGGCTTATGTCCTATATATCGTCCAGGGAATTGGTATACAGAGATCAACAAGCAATAGTTGTTCATCATGAAGAACCAAAAATCAGATTAGGAAATGAAATAAAAATCCCTTAAATGTAAATATCTGCTCATCACTTTGGAGAATCGTTTATATCTGGTGAGCTGTCTTAGGGCCTTGGAAACAGTGTAACTATGTCGTTGGACAAGGGGACTGAATAGGATGGCCTCAAACCCACCAGTGGATGCCTGCACATATGTACTTCTGGGTGACCAAAGTCAGGAAGCAGTGGTGAACACGGATCACAGACAAATGTTTTGGGTATTCATGATGGGAGAAGATTTGTGAAGGAAACACAGCAAGAGAAGACTAGGCTGTAGCCGGCACTGATGTAGGGAACTCAACATCCGGAGAAGGAGACCATAAAAAAAAGAAGTGGTTTTCAATTCTGTTACTGTTCGACAGGAATAAAAAGTGAGATTATATTCTCACAGAGTTAAAACACGGATAAGAGATAACTTAAAAAATGGAAGAGTAGACCCTTGATATTAGGAGTGTTTATCCAAAAGTGTTAAAGCTACATAAGTTAGAGCATTGATCAAAATATTCTAACCTGATGACTGCAGCTCAGAGACATTTCCTCCGGCTCAGTCTTTTTACTTATATCTCATACTCATGCAATATGCCAATACTGTTTTGTTGTTGTTCAGTCACTCAGTTGTTCTGACTCTTTGTGATCCCACGGACTACTGCACGCCAGCCTTCCCTGTGTTTCACCATCTCCTGGAGTTTGCTCAAAGTCGTGTCCATCGAGTCCATGATGCCATCCAACATCTCGTCCTCTGTTGCTCCCTTCTCCTGCCTTCACTCTTTCCCAGTGTCAAGGTCTTTTCCGTGAGTCAGCTCTTTGCATCAGGTGGCTGAAGTATTGGAGTTTCAGCTTCAGCATCTGTCCTTCCAATGAATATTCAGGGTTGATTTCCTTTAGGATTGACTATACTATTTAGCCATTCACTATTCTCTAAAGAGAACTTACTGAGACACAAACACAGCTGACTCTGCTGGATGATTATGTATGTCAATAAAATACGTGTGTGGAGATTCTAGTTTACATGGGATGATCTTATGAGTTTTGTTAGCGGTAATCTGCTCCACAGATTCAAGGTTGAGAGCGATGCTGAAGGCTCTGCAGGCCAGAGATAAGGATGAGAAAAACCACATCAAACCAGTGTCACTTCGAGAGACTCTGCCAAGGCAGTCAGCCTCCATTTTTACCCACATGTGAATCCCCACCTCATATAAACTGATCTTGTATCTCTTTTTACAAATAAGTTAACTATTTGGCAGGGGAGCTAAAATAGCAGTATATAATGAAATCTATATGCCAAAATAAAAAGTCACAGATGCAGAGATCATTCATTTGGAGAACTCTTGGGTAAAGATTGAAATAAATAGGAGTGAAATAAGAGAACATGGATGCTATATTCCCTCTAAGACCACTAAACTGACATAGCGGCCATATGTGATGACAAGATAGGTTTAGACCATCTGCTAGTAATCTTGTTCAGCTATAAGAAGCACAACAAAAGCAAGAATGAAAGTTTTGCTGTTTCTTGAGTTGTGTTTCTGATGACCAGTTGTTGAGCTAGAAAGTGAAGAGATTGCCATGAATTTTATACTAACTCTAAACAATGAAGGGAACAATAGAAGTTAGAGATACAGAATAAGTTTCTAAGGCTTCTTCCTATCCTAGTTAGGGATTGCTTGATTATTTCATTATAAATATGATACAGATCATCATTCATTATTTACAATATTTATAAATATGCTATTTATTTACATTTTTTATAAGAGATACACCTAGACAATCAAGAAGCTCCCAGTCACCATCCAGGCCTAACCAAATGTTACTACACACAAAGAACCATGCCCTTGGAGCTTAAAGTGAAGTAAAAGGAAAGTGAAAATTCATAAGCAAAGATGAGAATAAAAATATAGAACACGAAGAGAATGAAAATACAGAAAAATATAGAGAATAAAAATAGGGAATATAGTTTTGAAAAACTATTTTCAAAAATCTAAATCTCAAAGAGAGAATTTGTAAAATTTTGAAGAATGAGAAATGATCGATTTCTGGAGAATAAGACAAGGAAGGACATTACAGGTTACATAAAAATGCTTGAAATGAGAGAGGAACTACTCAATTCTGGTTTTATTCTCAGCTTTTCTGACAAGATAAATGATCTTCAGGGAAAAAATTTGTAAAGCAAGTTTCCTATTAGAGAGTTGACACTCAAGACAGATGATGTGATTCTGAAAGAGTGCTTAATTGCTCTAAATGAGTCCAAGTATGTGGTGATTTTTTAAAACAATTTTCTCTCCTTTTTGAGAATAAAACCTATCCATTCTGACTCAGAGGTGGGCAGATGAATCAGAAAGATCCAATCATAAAATTCTATTCTTCTTAACATAATGTGTTATGATCCCAACCCAGCCAAACATGGTCCTTCCCCTGACATCTTCTGAAGCTGAAAAAATGATACTCTGTTGTCTATTTAGTCAAGAAACTGGCTTGGTGATCATGAAAGTAAAACTCAACTATACTGAGAGAATAGAAGGCAGTAAACAGGAGAATTAGTTCTGCTTGTCACTAAGTTTCCCTTTAGTTCTTGAGAGCTATCATTTCTTCAGTTTTGTGAGCTTCAGTATCTTTTCAATAAAGTCAGCCTCCTTTGAATGTTTACTTTTAAGCCAGAAGGGGTTAAGTTTTGAATCATTTCCATCCAAAAACATGAACATCAACAACCACCAAAGAAAACAGAACAATAAAAACAGAGAATCAAACTCGTGACCAAGATAAGCCAAATAATTGATTAATGCAGAGAGAACTTGCATGTGAGATTGCTGAATAACTTTGGGTTATGTTTGGAAGTTCATGGAGAATTGAAGAGTTGGAGGAGTTGGAGGGGGCTAAGATGTTCTGACTTAAATCACTGAAGGGTGAACAGGATGTACTTATTAGGATCCAAACGGGTAGCACCAGTATCACTGAGACAACTTCTTCCTTAAGAAATGCATGCTGTTCCTAGTACTTAGTCAGAGGAGCAGTACAAAGGTTATGTCATAACGCTAACCCTTCTCATTAAAGAAGACGTACCTCTCCTGCCTAGAACCAACTTGACCCATGTCAACCAGGGAGTGAAAGGGACTAAGTACATGTTATGCAAATACCTTTCCCCTGGTTTAGCACACAAAAAATGTTAATTTAAAACTACAAAAATGCCTTTTTACCAATTCTATTTTTAAAGGATGATATTTAGTTTCAGTATTAAAAACAATAACTAGAGACCTTTATTGCTGCTAAGCATGATCAGACTCTTCAGCAGGAGGTCATGGAATAAAACTTTGATATTAATTGACATGTAGCACCTCAGTCCAAGGTGTTGACACCTGGAAACTGGGAGCTTGGGAGTGTGAAATAGTTTCTCTCTACAAAGATGATTAGAATATACATGACATCATGTGTCAGATTTTTGCTGTTACAAATCTAAATTACTAGAGAAGGATACTTAAGAACATACCGGAGATGATAACTTAGAAAATAATAATTAAGTGAGACACAGGAACAGCTATCATTTGTCCTTGAAAAAGATCACTCTGTATGGCCAATGTGAGGGCACCTGTATAAATTATTGGAAGTTTGTTCTGTCTACAAGGCTGGAGAAGATTTTGCAAAACTTATATAAAGGAGGACTCTATCAGAGCAGGGGATAGCAATCATTGTAGAATATTAAAGTCACATGGAAAACTTTAAAAATACCAGAAGTTCTGTTCCATCCTGGCTCAATTAATTCCAGATTTCTTGACACAGAGCTCTAAGGACCATGGCCTCCAGGCCAGGCTGGATTGTACACAGTGTTTACCCAGGAAAAACGAAACCCACACCCCCGTGAGATCTTAACAAAATAAAAAGCCTGAGGTCAAAAACAAAGGAGACATAGTAAAAGATGGAGATAGAGATATGGAGCAGTTGCTATTCCAAAAGTAGAAGACAAAATAATGAATTGTTTATGAAAGTACAAGACATCAAGAAAAAATATCATCAGAAAAGCAAATTGTGGAAATCATTTAGCTTAACATAAACCATGATGAATAATGGGAGCTGAGAACCTGTTCTTATCAGATTATGTCCACATCCGTAAAGAATAGAAAGGACAGTTTTTTAATCGAAGAATAGTTGATTTACACTGTTTTGTGTTAATTACTGCAGTATGGCAAAGTGATTCAGTTACACACACACACATATGTGTATATATGTTCTTTTTCAATATTTTCCATTATGGTTTATCATAAGATATTAAATATAGTTCTCTCTGCTGTGCAATAGGATCTCATTGTTTATCCATCTTATATATAATAGCTTGCATCTGATAACCCCAACCTTCCATTCCATTCCCCTCCAACCACCACCCCCCAACTCAGCTTCGCAACCACTAGTCTGTTTTCAGGAAATCTGTCCTGAATATTCATTGGAAGGACTGATGCTGAAGCTGAAACTCCAATACTTTGGCCACCTGATGCGAAGAACCGACTCATTGGAGAAGACCCTGATGCTGGGAATGATTGAGGGCAGGAGAAGAAGGGGATGACAGAGGATGAGATGGTTGGATGGCATCATCGACTTGATGGACATGAGTTTGAATAAGCTCCAGGAGTTGGTGATGGACAGGGAGCCCTGGCATGCTGCAGTCCATGGGGTCATAAAGAGTTGAACATGACTGAGCGACTGAACTGAACTGAATTGAGACTGTTTTCTTTGTTCATGATTCTATTTTTGCTTCATAGATAAGTTGATTTGTGTCATATTTTAGATTCCATATATAAGTGATATTATATGGGACTTGTCTTTCTGTCTCTGACTTAGTACAATAATCTCTAGTTATATCCATGTTGCTTCAAATAGCATTATTGAATTTTTTCATTCCGTTGTATATGTATATCACATCTTCTTTGTTCACTCAACTGTCCATGAACATTCAGGTTGTGTCCATATCTTGGCTATTGTGAATAGCACTTCTGTGGACATGAGGGTGCATGTTTGCTTTTGAATAATAGTTTTGTCTGGGTATTTTCCCAGGAGTGGGGTTGCTAGATTATATGGTGAATCTATTATTACTCAGTTTTCTGAGGAACCTCCATATTATTTTCCACAGTGACTGCACTAACTCACATTCCCACCAACAGTATTTGAGTGTTCCTTTTTCTTCATACCCTCTCTAGATTTTGTTATTTGTAGACTTTCTAATGGTGGTCATTTTGACTTTGTGATGTGGTACCTCATTGTAGTTTTGATTTTCATTTCTCTAATAATTAGTATTGTTGAGCACCTTTTCATGTTGCCTTTCATATTGGCCACTTGCACTTCTAGAAAGGGTAGCTTAAAATGCTGCAAGAACTCAAAAGGCAATGCCCTCTGCAGGATGAAGTTAAGATTCCCTTCAAAAGAAATGATCAAGGAACAGCCAAATTATCACCCTGAAGGTGTGCTTTAGAGGGGATCAAGGTATTACATTTCATCTGATCAGATAAAGATGATCAGAGATAAACATAAAGCCTACACTGAGATCCAAAACTGCAGCATTGCAGTGTTGGTTGAGAAAATCTGTTTTGAAATCCACACATATGAAAGCTGCTTCTGCCACTGGCATGCTCCCACCAGGGCCCTGGACCTTAGGTTCTGAAGTTCTCTGAATCCTGTGGATATGTTCTCCATCTGCCCATGAGTTATGCTCCTTATTCTGTTCATGTCTCCTTTCTTTTACTAAGATCAAGTTTATCCATGTTTCTTAAAATGACAATATTTGCATATATTTAGTTTCTTCTAGTCTACCTATTCTGGGTTCATCCAGCAAAACAACTCTCTTTAATTCCGTAAATTGGGCATTTGGATGAGAATTGGTGGAATAGAAAGGTAGAAGGTAATTTGTGTATCACTAAAGCAAAATCAAACAATAAAAAAAATACAAATCAAAACACCAAAAATTACCCTGAGCACCACTTTTGATGAAGACATTCTATTCATATGCAATGAATGGAGAAAGATGTAAAAATTGGCCCTACCTTATTGCAAGTCACACAAACATGCTCTTGTAACTGGAAGAGTATGAATTCATATCAGGTGTCAGCTGAGACAGGCAGAATTGACCACACTAATGATGTTGATGAAAATCGGCCAGGTGGGTCCAATGTCTGATGGTTTGGACAGAGTCAGTCATAAGAATTTTTTGTCACTACCTGGCTACATCAGAGACTCAAAGAACTGGACAGCAGCAGTAAGCCAGGCTGATCCAGGGAAACTGAAACCCTGCTGATAAAGTCAGAAGTGAGCAGACATCACAAAGAAGTCTGACCTTGGGTAGAGGCTGTCCTTCGTTCTCTCTGGTCCTCAAGAAAAGCTGAGGCTCCTGGGGGCCACACACAGTGAAGGGGGCTCAGGTGCCCCCAGTGGAATCAGGACAACTCTTGGAGGTCCTTTACTGGCTTTATGAAAGAGCAAATTGAAAAAATTCAGAGGACCAGTTACTTAGGTGCTAGAAGGATTCCTCCTTTTAGGAAAGGAAGATTTCCTTTCCTCAGTTATCATATAATGCATGCTTAACCGAAATCTTTTTTTAAATCAAACTTTAAACTTTTCATTTTGTATTGAGATAAAGCTGTTCAACAATGTTGTGGTAGTTTCAGGTGAGCATCGAAGGGATTCAGCCATACACGGACATGTATCCATTCTCCCCTAAACCCACCTTCCATCCAGGCTGGCATATAACGTTGAGCAGAGTTCCAAGTGCTGTACAAAAGATCCTTGCTGATTACCCGTTTTAGACATAGCAGTGATAACACAATCCTATTTTGTGAAAAATCAATACTCAAAACAATGAGAATAATGCCATTTTAAGAATGAACTTTTTGCATAAAATTTCATATTCTTGTATAATCAAATTAGAGATTGTAACAGTATAAGAGAATGTCTAAAATATGTGCTGCATTGAAGTTAGGGATTCCTATTTATTGTTTAAAAGTGATTGCAGTTGTGAGTTTTTCGTAATAGTATTTTTAAAAGTAAAGCTCATTTTCTATTTCGCTTCTTATTTAATGTTAAAAAATTGTGTAACATTTTACTTCAGTAGCACCACTGGAAGTAACTTGCAGCCTCTGCTCTGGCTGAAACGACATAAGCAGGAATTTAATGTGGGTTTTCCAGTTCATTCCATATTGATGGCTCCGGTCGTATAGAATGAACTGAAAAAAAATGGCAGAATCATCTTCAAAGTCATTTCTTGTGCTATTTCAGCCCTGGCCAGATTGGATCCAGGCTCAAATTGTTTCCAATATTGCCTTCTGAATTGGATTTCAATTTTCTGGTGTGTGTGAATACACCTGAGCTCACAAAATATCATGTTTTTTCTTCTTTCTGAAAACTGTCATAATTTAGTGTCTAAAAGGACTTTTCATGGAGAGCATTCAGAAACTCTCACCAGTAGACTTAGCAGTATGTGAGTGCCTTAATGGGGCTTTCAATGTAATGGTCACATAATGGGAATGGTTTAGAAAAAAAAAAAAATTCCATTAGTCTGGAGAGATTTTAGGCTTAAATTAACTTGGGATTTAAAATAAAAGCAAAAATGACTGACACATTATAGTTTTTGTAAGTGACTCTTTCCAAGAGCCCAGAATAGTTGCAGGAGAGAGCTGGCTTCACGCGTGCCCTTGATGGGACAGCCTCCACGTGGTGGGACTGAGTCCTGAAAAGGTCCCCAAAGCCCCTGCAGTTCTTTCACCATGGTCCAGTGCCTCGCTTTTTTCCGAGATCCTTCTCAGGGGCCGAAAACCTCTTTTAAGAAAAAAACAATGAATTTTATAGGGCAAATTCTGCAAGAAAAAACATGTTCAGAGTAAGATGTAAATGCTCATATTGTAAATACTTGAGAGCAAGTATGGGTGGTCACAGAGGAGGAGACAGTCAGTTTCAGCCAAATTTACATATTTTTCCATTTCTTCAGAAGGAGGGTGAGAGGAGTGAGGGGAAGATATAGAATCTGGTGTGGATCCCAAGGCAAAAAAAAGAAAACAAAACAAAAAGCATAAAATAAAGCCTCGTTCTCAGATAAAGCTTCTCCCCTAGTGCGAAACACTGAAAAACACATTTTCTTTTTGATGGTTTAAGAAAAAACTGAGTGAGGTGGCCACACCACTTGGGTCAAAAGCAACACTCTGGTGTGTAGCTTGGCTGCCATAGGTGTCCACAGTTAGCCTGATAATCCAATGACCATGATTTTACTTTGAAATACAAACCTGAAGAACACATGTCACACCTGACAATGGGCCACGTATAGACTCTTAGTAAACCAGGGTCACTGATGCATTCATGCTGAAAACGTGATGACTTCCTTGGGTTCATTCCTCTCCCTGTGGCTTTTCTCTCAATTATGACCCTTCTTCTGTCATTTTTGGGAGGATTCCTAATGGAATGCATTGACTACATCAGAACATTTTGTATAGAGCTCAGAGGCTTTGCACTGCTGCCAAGGGATTATTGAGTGAATGTATGACTAACCGTATAATTAAATGAATGGGAGAGTGATTTTGTGAATTAAAGTCCAGCTCTGAGGTTAATACCTGGGTCTCCAGGGTCCCCTTCCCTGGGTTGCTGTATAGTTCCATCGTCACTCTTCTCTAGATGTCATGTGTATCTATTAAATAAAACCAGTGTCCTTACGCTCGGAGTGCAAGCATACGAAACAAAAGATGAGCGCCTGATTTTATTTAAAAAGGAAGATGAAGACGTTGAATACTAATGAAACCTCTCAAGGAGAAGAAATTGATATGCTATAGATTTTCTCAGCCTGAAAAGCAAAGCTAAATGGGGTCACTTTGCTGTCCAGGCACTGCTATGGAATAAACTCTGTGCATTAAATGGAATCAAAGTAGAAAATAAAATTTTACTGGGAAATTCAAGTTAAGGTGAAGACAGTGCTTTATTTGTGTTGAAATAGATTTTAACATTATCAATGATGAAAGGTCTTGTATTTACATGAGAAAAATACTGAGATAAAAATATTTCTCAGATAAAAAGAATTCCTTTGCTAAAATACTTTATATCAAATTTCATTTTTATTAAGTAAAAAGAAAATAAAAAATTGGTAGTCAGAACGGACTGACTGAGATGAAGTAAGTTATGCCATGTCTTGGAACGCTGCTTTTCAATAGACATATTGAATAGATATTGAATTTCTATTGAATTTCAATAGAAATGTTTCAATAGAAATAGGCTTAGATGGACATTTAGGTTACAAAAATTCTGTGAAATACTTTTGTTTTAGTTAATATGTCAAAATAAACTGAAGTCTGCATGCACACACACACACAAAAACATTTTTGGGTGGGTGCAGATTTACAAAATCTAAATGCTGATTGATGACAATAGTAAAATTATACTTGTCCAATATCTCATTTCAAAATAGTTTATACACATATTTTTAATATTTGGTCATTATTGCTATCCTCTTAAATATGTATTATTCTCTTCAGTAAAATTGCATATATATATATATATATATTTCTTACTCATGACCCATGATTTAAGAGCTATAAGCAAGCAAAATCCTGTGTGTTTGCACTGAGTTGCTCAGTCATGCCTGACTCTGTGACCCCATGGACTGTGACCCCCAGGCTTCTCTGTCCACGGAACTCTCCAGACACATCATTCTTCAGGGGGTCTTCCAGACCCAGGGATGGAACCCACATCCTACTGGCTTCCCTGATACCTTAGTTAATAAAGAATCCTCCTGCAATGCAGGAGACCCCGGTTTGATTCCTGGGTCAGGAAGACCCTCTGGAAAATGGATAGGCTACCCACTCCAGTATTCTGGCCTGGAGAATTCCATGGACTGTATAGTCCATGGGGTCACAAAGAGTCAGACATGACTGAGCAACTTTCACTTCCACTTTCCTTACCTACTGAGTCACCTGGGAAGCCCAAATCCTAGGCATAGAAGAGACTAATAAATTTCCAAAGCAGATGACTAATTATTTGGAGACAAGGCTTGTGGCAGAGAGAAGAAATTCTAGAAGAACTTGTACTAATAAGGCTACACTTATGAATTTCTTTCCTGCATGACATTGCTGTCTTTTGATCAAAAATAGAGAGTCATTTAACTCCACCTTCTCTGACTTGTGGATCGGACACCCCTAGAAGTGTTCAGCTGTCTGGAGACCATAGCTTCTGGTTTCGGTAATGAAAGGAATGTATGTTGCATAATCTGTGAAAGAATGAATAGAGTATAAGAACAAATTTCCCTTCGTGTACTATATTCTTTTATGTTCATATGACTCTATGAACACAAATACGATCAAAACCAATATATTCAGGTAAGGGAGCTAGTTCCTAAACCTTGGCTTTTAGCTAGAACCTTTACTTGCTTATTAATCTTGATGATAACTTCCAGCTCTAGTGTATACTACTTGGGGATCATAACATTCTTCACAAATGTTAATTAAATAAATGTAAAAACCACTGTACTGATGAATGTTTACCATTTCTTTACAGGTGAGAGTGAAGGAAGAGTTTAAAGAGACCGGTGTTTTAGAAGAGAATCCTAGCTGAGTGGGGAAGCTATGATTACCTACACAGACTTTGACTTTTCTCCCTTATTGATGCCAAAACCCAAACCTTGGAAATGAATGTGCATATTTCCTTTATTCCACTTTATCCAGCCTCTGCTTACGACAAGATTTCTGGCCAAGGGTGGAGTCACTGTGTGTGTGTGTCTTGAACTGCCTCATTTAAAATGAACCAACAAAGATTTGGATGGTTCCTTCCCCTCCAGTAATCATGGTTGTCTTACTGTCAAGTCACCACATCCTTGTTGAAGAGTACACTTCCTCTGGTTTTCTGGGAGAGTAAATACAATGAAAGGAAAGACAGTTTCTACTGACGTGTTAATAGCAGTCACTTGGACATTATGACAGCATATTGAAACAAATGAGTGGGATTATATTCCTAGAAAATCAGTAATTCTTTGTGCAGATACCACAGAACATTGTGAAATGTGAAGACAGTGGGCTGGAAAATCAGACCCTGGTCGGGTCCTTGCTCTGATTCTAGAATTCCCTGACTGCATTCTCAAGTAAGTCCCGTAAACTCTCTGAGTGTTTGTGACTTCATCTGTGTGTGCTAGAGTGCTCAGTTGAGCCTAACTCTCTGTGGCCCCTTGAATAGTAGACCACCAGGCTCCTCTGTCCACGGGATTCTCCAGGCAAGAATACAGGAGTGAGTTGCCATTTCTTCCTCAACCCAGTAATCGAGCCCACATCTCCTGCATTGGCAAGAAGATTCTTTACCACTGTGCCACTTAGGAAGCCCATTCCTCACAATAAAATAAATTGTCATGATAAGTAGCTTAAGAACTAAGGTGTTTTCCTGATAACAGATGAGGATTTATTGGTTGTGACGACACTGGTAGAAATTTGGCAACTGAGACAACAATTTGGTAATTCTTTCTTCTTAGTGTAATCTGTATTTCTTTTTATAGGTTATCTTAAAAAATACTTTTCAAGAAGAATTAATGTTATATCACACAAAATAATTCTGAAATAATTACCCAAACAATTAAATTGATAGCACTTGCCTCTAGAGATAATGAATGAATTGAATGCTGAGATTTTTTTAAACACAAGAATTCTCTCTGTGTGTATATATCAATTTCTATCTCTCTGTTTCTTTATCATCATCTACCTCTCAATCTATATATGGTGTGTGTTGTGTATATCTTCACCTGTGTGTAGATAGATGGATGGATAGATAGAGATTATGGTAGGGACAAAAAAAGAAGAAAAGAATGGCTGATAGAAAAAAGAAGCAGTAGGTCCATCAAGGTAGAATTTGTTGCCCTGGGACTTGGGGGCAGGTGAAAAGTAGTAGAAGTTTAGTGAGTCTAAGAAAGTTTCAGAAAAATTTTATCTTATGTCAATTTTGTATGATTTGGATCTTTCCCATAAGAGGCACATCTTCGTAAAAACTGATAACACCATGAAACTGAGTAATTAGGCAAAACTTAAAACTAGTTGCAGGCTTCCCAGATGGTGCATTGTTAAAGAATTTGCCTACAGTGCAAGAGATATAGGAGGCAAGGATTTGATGCCTGAGTCAGGAAGATCCCCTGGAGAAGGAAATGGCGACCCACTCCTGTATTCTAGCCTGGAGAATCCCATGGACAGAGGAGACTGGCAGGCTACAGTCCATGGAGTCACAGAGAGTCGGACACGACTGAGTGCACACACAAACACACACACACACACACACACACACACACACACACACTATTGACAAAGGTTGGGTGAGTATGGAGCCACAGGGCTGCTTCAGGTCCCTGGGCTAATAACTCCTTACAATCCTAGAGCCTAGACTTTATACCCTAGAGGCGAGGGGGGAGGGGAGGGAGTGGCAGCAGCTCCCAGAGAGAGAGAGACAGAGAGAGGAAAGGAGAGAGAGAGAGTCCTGCAGGGGAAGCCTCTGGCAGAGGCAGGTGCTTCAGGACCAGTGAAGCCAGCCCACCAGACCCTGCGGAGGGACGGCTGTGGTGGAGATATTACTAAGGATTCATCCCATCTCCTCTCCAGTGGTCAAACACAACCAGACACCAAAAGACAAGGGACCCAACCACTCACCTCCAGGAGGGGAAGGCAGTCTGGAGAAGAGCAGGAAGCAAGCCTAGAGGCAGACTTGCAGATGCCCGGAGCAGGGCAGGGTGCGGGGCTGTGACACTGCCCAGTGGAGAGGGCATGGCTCAGAAAGGAGGTCAATGGAAGCTGCAAACCCAGCTCTGCTGCTCGCAGAGGCTGGTGACCTATTCCTGGTGCTTGACTTCCATTTCCTTCATTAAACTTTAAAACCAGTATTTATTTTGCTGGATATCTGTGAGGATTAGAAATAGATATAAGTAGGGAACTTATGCCATGGCACCATAAAGATGTATCATTAATATTGTTACTCCTAATAATAAAAATTTAAAAATGGGATTTTAGTAAATCTGTGTATTATATACTATACACCAGATACTGAGTTTGTGCCTGGGTATATGGATCTTAACTGGGTATAATTATGCCTTGAGTTCCGAAGCTCAAAGAGATGGGAGAAGTGTGAGGGCTTCAAGGTTCAATAAATATGTATATCAAGAACTTCTGAAACACTCAGTCTTCAAATACTACTACAACAAGGGAATGGAATGTGTACTTTTCCATTAGGAGGAAAAATCCCTATTTGTATATTTATATGCCCCTTACTTGTTATGTTTCCCCTGATAATATAGACCATCTCTGGGCAGTGGTCCTTTCCTGCGCTAGTCACTGCTACATCCCCAGTGCCTAGGACAAGATCCAGAACATAGAGACGATTCCGTAACTAAGTTTACTGAATGAATATGGGGTGATGGCTGGGACACCCATCACTTCACGCATAACCTCAACTACACAAATATTAAAAATGCATAAGTATCTCAGTGGTGTACTCACTTTTTTTTTTTTTGCAGAGCAACTTGCCTGTCTGCTGAATGTATTAGCATTCATTGTGAATGGTTTTCAGAAACCACTGCATCCATTGCACACACCTTTCAGTTCATTTTGGAATCACAATAATTATGTAGCTACTTTGAGAAAGTTGAATTCCATTTTCTCTGTACACTAGCAACCTTTTATGGACTATCTACTCTATTGAGTCCATATTAAAAATGTCATTAACTGTATGTAATAGATGAGAAAACAGTGGCTCAGCAAATGTAAGTCACCCAGTCACAGTCATGCGCAAAGAAAAGCAGATGGTAGGTCTCAGATTTGAGTTCCAGTCTGGCTCTAAGCTTAGAGCACTTTCCACTGTATCACATAATTTTAATGAATTACTGTGAAAAGTTTGAATAAGATATTTTGTCATTCTAGAGTTTTGTCTCAATATACAAGTTTGTGTTCTGAATTCACTGAAACCATATCCCAGCTTTCTCTACTAGTTGAAATACATTTCTTTTTCTTGGAGGTTTAGATACTAAAAGCCAAAAAAATAGGTCAATACGTCTCTTCTAGATGTCTGGTTTTGTGGCCGTGAAGGTTGGTAGGGTAGGGTAAGAGGTTGTGGTCAAGTGTATTTTAAGAGCTGAATAAATCTTTTTGTGTAATGAGTATTATTTAGTACAGGGAGACATTGTTTATCAGTTTAAGTACAGGTAATTATTACCTTGAAAACTGTAACAACTTCACCAGCCTTATCTTTGTTTTCCAACAAGAAGCTGAAAGTGGGCTATTTTCTCTATATTCAGCTTAATTATGCTTTGAGGAGTAGATAAGAAAAGAAAGTGGAAATATGTTGTGAAGTATCTGTGTGCCCTATATCTTCATGGGAAATAGGAATGTGAGCCATCAAGTCATAGATTGACTCACCTCAAGAAATGAAAACAATTTTTTTCTAGCATCATATCTGTGTTGAGGATGATTTAGCTAAATTTGTTGAGAGCTTTAAAAAAGTGCTAAATTCATGGTACCCTTTCAACAATTTATTTATATTGGTAGAATGTCCCTCAAAAACAGTGAACGTCTTACCCATCACTTCAACATTTCCTGGGGAAATTATTTCTCACCACACAGCTTCAAGTGCCATCTGCCCTTTGGTTAAAATAACTGTGGATTTTTTTTTTTTTTTCATGAGAAGCCAAGGATACATTGGTGTGAAACAAATGCATTGCGTCTGATCTTGCCTTTGTGGTTTTGGGTGCCACTGTCCCCTCTGTTGGGTCTTGTGATTGAAAACTTGTGTTCCTTTTTGCCCAACTCAGATCTTTCTCTACTTAGGCTTCTCAGGAGCTCATACACATTTTATTTGTTTTTTCTTTTCTTGAGGACATGTTTCTTTTTGAAATGTTATTGTTGCATCATCAGGACCCAGATCTTGAGTTCTTGTACAGAGCTCCACAATGTCTCTATGTTTCATTAGGTCTTTATCAATTCATCTGTTGCTAGTGATTTTGAACACTACTCAATATGAACACTACTCAGACTTTCAATAATCAAATCTGATTGAAACTGTATGGGAGTTTTGTTGTTCTTCTTCTTGCTGCTCAGTTTCAGAGTACAAACCACAGGTCCATTAGTCTTCAGGACTTTACAGGATTTTCCAGCTGGCATTATAAGTGCAACCTTTTAACTAAAGGTCAATATCCGTCTCCCACGACTCCTCAAAGTTTCTTCCTCTGTAGGATGAGGAGGGATGAACCAGCAGGCGATCACACACCTTCCCAGCCTCCCTGTCTGGATTTCCTTTGCTCTGGCTCAAGCCTCCAGTCTGACCTCTGATGCCTCCCCTTCTGTCCACTTCTGTCACTGTAAAGGAGCAATCCATCACCACGACCACCTATGCTGCGTTCCTTTTATAATTTCACTCTTTCACTTTAAATGCAGAGTAGTTTCACATTTAAATTGCTTTTTTACTGGCTTCCTGACTTCAGTCTTTCTCCTTTAAATAATTATCTAGATTGCTTCAAAGTTAAACTTTCCAAAACCCAAGTCCGATCATGTCACTTCTGCACGCCAATCTCTCTGACTCCTGATGGTCACATAATTTAAGAAATGATTCAAGTTGGTGCTCAAGAGCTTCTAAACACACTTCTAGTTTGTAGCCCTCTCCTTTAATCAAAGTCCACCTTAGTCATCAAATCTCCCATTTCTTCTTGCTTAATTTTTGAGTAGAGTTTATCTCTCCTTTTAAAAACTCTCTTAACTGTACTTACAGTCATTTAGCAGTGTCCGAAACCCAACCCAAATACACTTAAACAAAATGGCTAAGAGTTTGCCTCATGTTCCTGGGGACACGCAGCTGCTGGAGCCGCAAGCTCAAAGGTTTTTTTCCTTCCTCTGTTCCTGGGATGTTTCGTTCATTCTTTCTGACCCTTTTCTGCTCTTTCCAAGCAGTCAGGAAATAAGCTTCAAGCAACACTCCTCGAAGCTGACCTTAAAATCTAATAACTCGAAGACTGGGGAAAACTCTGTTTCTTCCCTTCTCTTAGGGACCAAAGACCAAGTCCTAGGAAAAACACAGCTCACTCACGTGCTGAAGTGTGAGGGAGCAGCAGTGCAAAGAGGGGAAAAACACTGAGGAGTGGATTAGTCAGGTCTCTCCAGAGAAGCAGAGCCCCTGGAACTGCAAGTGGTTGGCGAGTCCACGGTGTGTGGCTGGAGACTAGGGAAGTCTCTGCATTTAAAAAGTGTTCGCGTACAGACGGGGCCGCCCTGGTGGCTCAGAAAGGAAAGAATCTGCTGGCAATGCAAGAGACCTGGGTGTGATCTCTGGGTTGGGAAGATCCCCTGGAGAAGGGAGTCACTACTCACTCCCCAGGATTCTTGCCCGGAGAATCCACAAGAGTTGGACACGACTGACTAACGCTTTCACACACGCAGACACACGTGCACATTCAAAAAATCACTGTCCTGTAATCTCAGACCTTAGGAGATAATGTTGCTCTTTCCTAAAGTGCTTTCTTTTCCTCTCTGTCATATCAGAAGTAAGTTTGAAGAGACATATTGCTGAGTTTTGTCTATTGTGGACAAAGGAGACAATGTGGGGAGGGGTAGTGACAAAGGCCCCCTGGAAACCACCCGGCAGAGTCCTCGTCTCTCTGCTTTGCTGGGGGTCCCAGGAGGGTCTGCACAGCCAGGTTTGTGGGAAAGCAGTGTGTGTTTACAACAGTGGAACTGACCTAAAACTCCCTCTTGAATTCAGAAATTCCAAAAGACCCCAGAGTGAAGCTGTTGATGCATCGAGGGTGAAAATGAAAATTATCAGGTCGCAAGTGTTTTCTGGAGCAGCTCACTGAATATTCCCTAACTGCCCAAACTGAACCTTTGAAGCCCCAGCCCTGCTCTGGTGGAAGATCTGCCTCTAAAGTGGAAGATTTGTCCAGAATCTTAGCGTCGCAACAAGCTCTAACCTCTAATGATTGTAACTTTTATAGGTATTTGAATTCCCTCTGCAGACACGGATTAGACACAGACTACTTATCAGACGAGGTGTGCTCCGGGACTTGTGACATTAAGATGAGCAGAGTTTCAGGGTGACAGCAAGGGATGAATCTAAAGAATTATGATAAAGTGTATTTAAAAGTTGTATGAGAGATTCCTCCCACATCAGAATATTATGGAAAAATGATTGGATCTTTCCAGAAACATTTATTGTATACTAAATATGCTTTAGGTGTTGTGCAAGGTACTGATCTTTTGAGAGCATACTTCATATTCTTTAAGTGACCACTTCAGAAACATATTTACACAGAATGAGTCACAGACATTTAGTGACATGTATATGGGCCAGGTAGTGTGTCCTGCTTATGTATGTATGTCTGATAGTAAGACTGAGAGCAGATAGATCACTAGTTATCATAGTAATAACAATACAAATACAGCTTTTCTGAAATGTATCTTTATGCTATTCTGGTTCTCCAAGTAGAATTTCATTAGTTTTTGCTCAAATTCATTTATTCACTTATTCAGCAAACTTTTTTACAGAGATGAAAGACACTTGGTTCTACTCAGTGGCAGTGGAACCTGGAAAAGAGCGGGGTTAAGTGATATTAATACTTGTTTGTCTGCTCTCGGGCCAAAAGCCTTCCTTTGTTGCTTTTAACAACCACAAGCCAGCGTTTTCATCTGATGCTGGCAGTAACTGGCAAGCAGGAAAGTACCCACGTATTATTTACCAGATGAGGAACCTGGAGCACACATGTGATTAGAAACGAATATCAGCTCACATGACTAGAAAGTGATGACCTGAGATATGACCCCAAATCTTTTAAATCCAAGACCAGTTTCCCATTTTATAAACCTATAGCCAGCCAGTCGATGCTGCTAATGACAAAATACAGATGCCAATACTATAGAAATTTTACTCAAGGCTTTTTTAACCTTCCAAGGGGAATAATTTCTTTCTACCAGCATCCTGCTTACTGCTGGCTGCAAATTTATCTCATGAAGATTTGACGGTTTTTGATTGTAGACTTTGTTTTATTGAATGAATTGAACACACTGACACTCTGGATAGAATTGGTCCACATTTCCTAGCTTTATCAGACTGCAAAACCAGCACCAAAATAGAAAACGGCCCTTTCTTCTGTTCAGTTACAACCCTGCTTATTATTTTTTTACATAAACAGAAACGCAGTTAGATGGCTGGCCGATCAAAGGCAGGGCTGCAGTAAGAAGCAGCCAGGCTGCTCAGGCTGGCTGGCTTCTGACAGCTTTCAGCTGCTTTGATCAGACACCTATCAGCACAGACAGGCACCTTTTTTTGCCTTTTGTCTGAGTCAGGAAATGAGAGAGATGATAGCTGCCTTTTGGTCCTAATCCCAACCACTCTGCTTGACAGGAGATGAAAGGTGCACCAATTACTACTGGTAAGAGCTGACTACAGTGTGCATTCATTATCCCAGTTATCTTTACAAATTACATGGTATTCTCGGGTACCCGAGGAAAGGAAATATTTAAAGCCAGCAAACTCTCTACCAACAATATTTGATGAGCCCCAAGGGAAGAGCCCACTGTCAAAGCATTTTTGACATAGCTTCACCAAGAACATGGAATCCAGTGGAGATTCCCAGCTCCCGCGGGTGGATTCTAACTGAGAAAAGTATGTGGGTGAAGCTATGAAACAAGAGAACACAGTGCTTTATGAGGTTATGCCTAGCGTCTGGGTTCTGTGGTCCACAAGTATTTTCTCAAGGGCAGTTTATGTTTATTGCTTTGGGCCAGCAGTGGATGACTTAGCCTATGAACAAGGCACCCGTTCATAAATGAATTTTAGAATTCAGCTATGAAAACTTGGCATTAGCAGACATACATTCTGTTCCCAGAGGTGGGGGTGGGGCTAGGTTTGTGTAATGTCCCAAGTAACAACCATAAATGTAGTGATGTTTGCAACTGCTTTTCCCACAGTAGCGTGGTCATGTGTGTTTGTGTATGTGTGTGGTGTGTGAATTTGTGTATGCGCTGGTAGGGGTGATGAGCTCATACTTGACTCAGAGACTCATGGTCTATGTCATGTGTATATACATATGTGGGCTTCCCTGGTAGCTCAGTAATAAAGAATCTGCCTGCCAATGCAGAAGAGAAAAGTTCGATTCCTGGGTTGGGGAGATCCCCTGGAGAAGGAAATGGAAACCCATTCCAATATTCTTGCCTGGGAAATCCCTTGGATGGAGGAGCCTGGCAGGCTACAGTCTGTGAGGTCACATGGAGTCAGACACGACTAAGCAGTTGGGATACTCTTTGGATTGTAGGCCAGAGAGTGATTTCTGAGAGGTGACAAACAAGCCTGATGAATCATACAGTGATCCTGAACTGACCCCGGAGAGAGTTCAGGCATCACTGCAGGAAGGTGTGACCTTATGATCTCATCTTGATCCTTCTGAAATGAAGAGACAGAGCTAGAAGTCACAGGAAGCCAAACTGTTAGTTTATGGGCAGAGCACAGAAGAAGAGAAGAGCACAGAGTTCTAGAGATCTGAGGGTTTCCTGCGTTTCTTCAGTTAAGTCCTGGTCAGAGGAGGTGTGTGAGGAGGCAACCTGAGGCAATAAGGGCAACAGCAACACAGCCATTGTCATTATCGGGACAGCATGTGGTGACAGCATGGTGCCTGTTGCCCCCAGCTAGACTGGAAAGCTCCATCGTTCACACAACACTGGACTGTGTACACAGGAAAGCTTCATCATTCATAGAACACTGGATGGCGTACATAGGAAAGCTTCTTTGTTCACACAACACTGGATGGTATACACAGGAAAGCTTCATCATTCATAGAACACTGGATGGTGCACACAGGAAAGCTTCATTATTCACACAACACTGGATGGCCTACACAGGAAAGCTCCATCATTCATAGAACACTGGATGGTGTACATAGGAAAGCTTTATCATTCATAGAACACTGGATGGCGTACACAGGAAAGCTTCTTTGTTCACACAACACTGGATGGTATACACAGGAAAGCTTCATCATTCACACAACACTGGACTGTGTACACAGGAAAGCTTCATCATTCATAGAACACTGGATGGCGTACACAGGAAAGCTTCTTTGTTCACACAACACTGGATGGTATACACGGGAAAGCTTCATCATTCATAGAACACTGGATGGTGCACACAGGAAAGCTTCATCATTCACACAACACTGGATGGCCTACACAGGAAAGCTCCATCATTCATAGAACACTGGATGGTGTATATAGGAAAGCTTTATCATTCATAGAACACTGGATGGCGTACACAGGAAAGCTTCTTTGTTCACACAACACTGGATGGTATACACGGGAAAGCTTCATCATTCATAGAACACTGGATGGTGTACACAGGAAAGCTTCATCATTCACACAACATGGGATGGTATACACAGGAAAGCTTCATCATTCATAGAACACTGATGGCATACACAGGAAGTCTTCATCATTCACACAACACTGGATGGCGTATGAAGAAGCATTTTGCCTCACTACTGTTGAATGATTATCTCCAGATTGAATGTTGCAGTGAGTCAACATAATCTAATAAGAAAAGCTTTTTAAAAAAGACCCAAAATGAGTTGCATGGTTAAAAGTAACTATGCTCTATAACAAAGCTCAAATGTAGTTCAGTTCAGTTCAGTTCAGCCGCTCAGTCATGTCTGACTCTTTGCAATCTCAGACTGCAGCATGCCAATCTTCGCTGTCCTTCACCAACTCCCGGAGTTTACTCAAACTCATGTCCATTGAGTTGGTGATGCCATCCAACCATCTCATGCTCTGTCGTCCCCTTCTCCTCCCACCTTCAATCTTTCCCAGCATCAGGGTCGTTTCAAATGAGTCAGCTCTTTGTATCAGGTGGCCAAAATATTGGAATTTCAGCTTCAGCATCAGCCCTTCCAATGAATATTCAGGACTGATTTCCCTTAGGATGGACTGGTTGGATCTCTTTGGTGTCCAAGGGACTCTCTCAGAAGTAGTTACTGGAACACAAAATTATAAAGCAAACAATAGAGTAAAAGTCATAATGTATTGAATCCAAATCAAGAATCTAACTATGTGGAAAAACACAACCTGTAATGAAGAAAAAAAAAAAAAAAACCAATAGAAACAGACTCAGATATTATAGAGAAAAAAAATGAGTGAAGACAATTAAAAAAGTTATGATTACTATATTTTATTCGCACAAAGAAGTAGAGAATATATTGAACATATTAGAAATATGGAAGATTTATAAAAGATACAAATTAAACTTAGAAAAAAATGCCTGAGATGAGACACTGAATGGATTAATTTCATATTAGACTCTGCAGATGAAAAGATTAGTGAATGCAAAGACATACAAACAGAACACATTCAAAAAGAAAAAAAAAAAGATTGGAAACAGTGTATCAATGAGCTTCAATAAAATACTACATGGTACAAAATATATAAATAATTGAAATCACCTCAGAAGAGAAATGAATGAAGAAAAAGAATGAAATAGTCTTAATAGCCCATTTAAAGGGAAAAGATTATCAGTTCAGTTCAGTTCAGTCACTCACTTGCGTCTGTCTCTTTGTGACCCGATGGACTGCAGCACGCGTCTTCCTTGTCCATCACCAACTCCCAGAGTTTACTCAAACTCATGTCTATTGAGTCAGTGATGCCATCCAATCATCTCATCCTCTGTTGTTCCCTTTTCCTCCTGCTTTCAATTTTTCCCAGCATCAGGGTTTTTTCAAATGAGTCAGCCCTTCTCATCAGGTGGCCAACGTATTAGAGTTTCAGCTTCAGCATCAGTCCTTCCAATATTCCAGTGAATATTCAGGACTGATTTCCTTTAGGATGGACTGGTTGGATCTCCTTGCAGTCCAAGGGGCTCTTAAAAGTCTTCCAACACCACAGTTCAAAAGCATCAATTCTTTGGTGCTCAGCTTTCTTTATAGTCCAACTCTCACATCCATTCATGACTACTGGAAAAACCATAGCTTTGACTAGATGGACTTTTGTTGGCAAAATAATGTCTCTGGTTTTTAATAAGCTGTCTAGGTTGGTCATAAATTTTCTTCCAAGGAGCAAGTGTCTTTTAATTTCATGGCTGCAGTTACCATCTGCAGTGAGTTTGGAGCCCAAAGAAATAAAGTCTGTCACTGTTTCCCCATCTATTTGCCATGAAGTAATGGGGCCAGATGCCATGATCTTAGTTTTCTGAATGTTGAATTTTAAGCCAACTTTTTCACTCTCCTCTTTCACTTTCATCAAGAGGCTCTTAGTTCTTCTTTACTTTCTGCCACAAGGGTGGTATTATCTGCATATCTGAGGTTATTGATATTTCTCCCAGCAATCTTGATTCCAGCTTGTACTTCATCCAGCCCAGCGTTTCTCATGATGTACTCTGCATATAAGTTAAATAAGCAGGGTGACAATATATAGCCTTGATGTACTCCTTTCCTGATTTGGAACCAATCTATTGTTCCATGTCCAGTTCTAACTATTTCTTCTTGACCTGCATACAGATTTCTAAGGAGGCATGTAAGGTGGTCTGTATTCCAATCTCTTGAAAAGTTTTCCACAGTTTTTTGTGATCCACACAGTCAAAGGCTTTGGCATAGTCAATAAGACAGAAGTAGATGTTTTCCTGGAATTCTCTTGATTTTTTGATGATCCAACAGATGTTCGCAATTTGATCTCTGGTTCCTCTGCCATTTTGAAATCCAGCTTGAACATCTGGAAGTTCATGGTTCAGGTACTGTTGAAGCCTGGCTTGGAGAATTGTGAGCATTACTTTACTAGCGTGAGAGATGAGTGCAAGTGTGTGGTAGTTCGGGCATTCTTTGGCATTGCCTTTCTTTGGGATTGGCATGAAAGCTGACCTCTTCCAGTCCAGTGGCCACTGCTGTGTTTTCCAAATTTGTTGGCATATTTTCAGATTGGATAAAAATTTTAAAATTGTATTAAAAGATTATCAGATTGGATTAAAAAACAACAATAAGACTCAAGTATATACTGTTGACAAGAATCCCATAAAAGATATAACTGTTGACATAAAATATAGGTTGAAATAAAAGGATAAAAGAAAACATTCACATTAATCTGAATGAAATAAAATTTCAGTTATTATATTAACCAGACAAGGTGAACTTCAGAGAAACAATCTTATTTAAGATGGTAATTTCAGAATGATAAAGAAGTGATAACATCAAGAGGGCATAATGGCACAAAATGATTATGTATCTTATTATCAGAGTTTCTAAATACATACATCAAAAGTAAGGAGAAAGAAATAGACAAGCCCACAGTTAAGGTCAGACATTTCAACATCCCTGTATCGTTACCGGATAGAAGAACTAAATAGACATTCATTAAGTATATTTAAGATCTGAACAGCATCATTAATCAAATTACCTGGTAGACATTTATAGAATACCTAAACCCAACCCAGAAAACACAATCTTTTCAAGGTTGAACAAAGATACACTGTATTCTGGATCATAAAACAATTCTCAATAAATAAAAAAGTTTCAGATCATATGACTTTTATTTATTAACATACTTATTTGGTTATTGCACAACAGGATTAAGTTGAAAATTAAAGATTGATATTTGGAAAACTCCCAAATTTCTAGAAACTCAAAGACACATATTTAAATAATGTGTAGATCAATGAACAAATCAGAAAACATCTTTGAAGAAGAAAATGGAAACATATCAAAAATTGTCATGGGTGTTAATAGTGTTTAATTAAGAATTTATCATACTAAGGAACTCAAATCAGTGGCTTCCACTTCCAACTTAAAAATCCAAAACAAGCAGGGATAAAAAGAACAAGTGTAAAAATCAGTGAAATAAAAAAGTAAAAGCAAGTGATGAAAACAATGAAACCAAAATTTGTTTTTTCTGCAAAGTTATTAGTATTAACAAATTTTAGCTAGTCCTCTAAGAAAAAAATACAAAACTTAGACTTAATATCAGGAATAAAAGAGGAAGCATACAAGTTCTATAGATGTTAAAAGAATAATAAGTATTGTAAATAACTTTATAGTAATAAATTTAGCAGCCTAGGTAAAACAGACTAATTCATTGAAAGAAACAAACTTCCAAAGTTTTCTCCAAAAGAAACAGATTAACTGAGTAGTTCTACATCTATTTAAATGTTAAAAATATAGTTTAAAATTTCTTCTTAAAATTTTTTGGACACATATCTGGTGTCACTGGCATTTAAGCAAGAAACAACACAAATGTTACCCAAACTATTGCAGAAAACTGATGAAGAAGGAATAATTTCACACTAATTCCATGAGTTCAGTTTTACCTTGACACTCAAACCAGATAAAGACGTTATAAGAAAAAAAATGCTTTATGATTACAGATGCAAATATTCTTATTATAATTTAAACAACTAGAGAATGATCAATAATACAATAGTCAATAATGTGGCTCTACTTACTGTCATGTCTGTGTTCAGAGACACTTTGTTGTTTAGTCATGTCTGACTCTTTGTTATCCCGTGGACTGTAGTCCGCCAGGCTCCTCTCTCTGTCCATGTGATTTCCCAGGCAAGAATGCTTGACTGTACTGTCATTTCCTTCTCCAGAGGATCATCCCAACCCAGGAATCGAACCAGAGTCCCCTGCATTGCAGGTGGATTCTTTACCAGCTGAGGTACCAGGGAAGATTTTATTTTAAAATAATACATATAACACGTATACTAAAAGGGATCTATGTATTATTTTCAGGTCTAATTTTACAGGCAGTTTTTACAGAGTGCTTTCTTTGTGTCAGTCTCTTTGCTCAGCACTTTATATATAATTTCTTTTTTAATCCTACCAGATACTTTACAGATACCACATTTCACACTGTTTCACCTGTAAGGAAACCAAAGTCAGAGCTTGAGTAATTCATCCAAAGTCACTCAGCTAATAAGACCCTGTATTTTGATATACTGCTGTTTAGCAACAGAAATCTCATGCCAGGCCGTTAGTTCATTCTGTCCCATGAAAACAGTTTAAAATGAGTCCAGCTTATTTTCCTGTATCCTTGACTTCTTGTTTCCAACATTTTTCATCTAAGTATTCTTCCACAGGTGAGTTCTCAGGTTACTTGTAAACAAGCGCAGGTTGCCCAACCCATGGTCTTTCTGATATTTACCCAAACCTTGAGAACCCTCTTTCCCAGCCAAGCATCTGCAATTCTGCAGTTTTCTCCATGAATCACTATTCCTCGATGGTACACTATTCTAATGACACACCTGGATGCAGTTTAAATTGATCTACCACTGATGATATTTTTGTTTAGTGAATTTCACGTGTTCTACCTTTTCTGGTTCAATGAAAAAGAGTTAGAAAACTCAGTTCATTAAAAAACAAAAACAAATGAATAATGACCTTTTAAAAATTCTGTATTTCATTGGATTCAACCTGTTTAACTTTTATTTTACCAAGAATTAGTCAAAATAGACCCTTGGTACAAAAATTGAGATCAAGCAAATGGGGGACATTCTGAATCAGTAAGTCTTATTTTGTTGTTTAGCCGATAAGTCATGTCCAACTCTTTGCAGTCCCATGAACTGTAGTCCACCAGGCTCCTCTGTCCATGGAATTTTCCAGGCAAGAATACTGGAGTGGGTTGCCATTTCCTTCCCTAGAGGATCTTCCCAACCCAGGGATCAAACCCACATCTCCTGCACTGGGAAGTGGATTCTTTACCACTGAACCACCAGGGAAGCTCATCACTCTTTCTATTTCTGAGTTAATTCTTACAGAGCTGAAATTATTACACAATTGAGTACTGCAGCGAAAAGTATAGAGAGAAGTACTGAAATAACCCCCTTTCATTCATTATCAGTCGTTTACCATGTAACTATTTCAGGAAGTACAGACTATACCAAACACAGATGTTTTATGTATTTCTTACAATGAGATGCTCTATTAACGATGAAATAAACAAAATAAATAAATAACCTGCGGTTGTGGAAATTATTTAAGACGATACTAAATATGTGTATAGAATTTAAAACATTTTTCTAAAATGTTTTTTCAGTTAGTATTCTTAATTGTAATATGAGACAGGCATCATTTTCATATGCAATTCAAGCTTAGAAGCTGAGGCTCATATATATAAAGTAACATGGAAAGGTGAGAATTTATCAGGTATAACCACATTTTGCTTTCAGTTACACAAGAGTTCTTTCAAGTCTGTTATTTTGTCATTGTTTTCCTTTTTTTTTTTTTCTTTTTTAAAGAATATACTTCACAGCTGCTGGTGGATTTCATTGGCACTTGTGTAAGTCCATATACATGCAGTTTAAAGTGTTGCTAATGTCTACAGTTGACTATTGGAACCATTACTGCATCTATTGATGTATACGCCAAATTTTTTCCAACACAGCTCTGATTATGCACATTCTTCTATGGTGATTTTACCCTAAATGTAGCCAGATGTACTGCACTCTTTGGGAAGGTTATTAGGGAGTGATTTATTGATGGCATTCAGAACGTTTTATGGCTGCAAGGTCACAGCGGTAACGTCCTGTCTACCAGAGTATCACGCCTTGTTTCCTGGAGTTGAAACGTCCTCCATCTGATTTTACTTCCTTACATTTGTGCTGACTCCATCTAGGTTGTCCTGAAAATGGGAAAATGTACACCAAAAAGAAAAAAGGCAGGAAGACAAATAAATACTATCATGTTATAAATCTGAGTAGTATGTTAATTAAAGGAGTATTTCTTTGCTCTCTTATTTGGTTCATATTTTAAAATAGTTCATTTGTTGTTCTGAGTTAAATCACTTTCTGACATTGTCTTGTTTGTTGGTGATTCTAAAAAACACAATGTTAAATCATATCAGTAAAACACAAAAAGACATGGACATTTTACTCTCCGTGTGTAAAAACAAGTGTCTATGTCATTTAAGAATGACAAAGAAATAGAAAAATGAAATCACCATGTCAAGTTAGTGGGACTGTGTTGTTACAAGAGATTTAATACTGATGATAGAAACTATTTTTATGTTAGAATTTTAGGATTACAGTTTAAATCTTGGCCTCTTGACTTATTTGCTTAAAGATTATTCCAATATTTTCCTGTTTACAATAATATGGCTAATGTTTGAAGATCAGCATTTTCTTCATTACAGCTCTTCTCATCAATAAAATCACAGTTTGTCCAGAAATATTGGATTATTTTAGGCCATACAGATTTGGTGTGTAGGGGGGCATACAGAACGCAAAATGTGTTTCACTTTTGAACTTTATCGACTGGTTTTAAAGTTAGAATTAGGGGACCTGCTATGTGTAGTGGCCATAGCTGCTTCTTTATACGCATAATCACGTTCAATTCCCACAACCAAACATAAGATGCTGATTATTAGCCTCGTCTTATAAACAAGGGAATTAGGGATGAGACCTACTCTTTTTCTCTATAAGTTTTATTGGATTGTAGCTGGTTTACAATGCTGTGTTAGTTTCAGGTGTACAATAAAGTGATTCAATTTTATATACACGTATATTCATTCTTTTTCTGACTCCTTTTCCATAGAGGTTATCACAGATTATTGTGGAGAGTTTTTCCTGTTGGTTATGTGTCTTTTATACACTAGGCGAGTGGGTCCTGACAGGTGGAATGGTATCAAGCAGTGGTCTGAGCCCAGCATCCTTGCACTGGCAAAATTACTGAATGAACACACCAGGACTCAATTTTCAGGCTCACTTTGCCTTTCTCTTCCCCTGTGCAGCTGGTTGGATGGCGTTTCCCCTTTTGTCACCACGGAGATCTTGCTGATTTCCTCCGAATGTCCTCTGCAGGTGTACCGGATGCCACCTGGTGTCCCTGGCCAGCAGCTGGCAGCTGGCTGCTGTCCTGATCAGGGCGCACCCTTACATCACTGGCCGCCTCTCCTCCGCCTCTCTTTTCTAATCCACCTCCCTGCGCATCTCTTCCTCACATCATTACCGCTCACGTCTTCAATCCAGTGATCAAGGCTGCATTCATAATCTGGGCAATCGTCTCCGTGTTATTGAACCTTGACTTTGAACTTCAGAGCTCTGCTCTGTAAGTATTGGTACCACAATCAGGGTATGGGCAGGATTTGTGGTGGGTCACCTAGCTTCGGTGTAAGTTCCTGCTTTGTTAAACCACCTCCGCTGGGGCTTGAGGTGCTTTCAGAGATGATGCTGAGCCAGCCCCTGTAATGATGGTAATGTCACCTGCACGCTGCCCAGGGACAAACCCCGTGCCAGATGTTCTGCATGTGTTATGTCCGGTCTTAGTGAAGTCTTAAAATACATGCTATCATACCCGTAAGGCACTCATGACCTGCTATATATATACTCATATATCATATATATATCATATACTCATGAGTATATGATTCTCCTATAGGAGAATACAGTCAAAATACAACTTAGGGGCCAAATTCTTGTCCTCTTTCAGCATTCTAGAATACTAGCAGATGTGGGCTGGTGTCCAGGAGGCACACATGAAGCCCACGGTCTCCCACACTTCAGATTTTTGATGGCCTCTGCTTGGTTCATGAAAGCTGGGACTACAATGCTTCTCTCAAGTGGACATAAAAGCCATCACATACCTAGTGCTGGCGGAGAAGGAAATGGCAACCCACTCCACTATTCTTGCCTGTAAAATCCCATGGACAGAGGAGGCTGGAGGGCTATCCTCCATGAGGTTGCAAAGGGTCAGACACAACTGAAGCGGCTTAGTGTGTACCCACCCAGGGCTGGAGTGGCTAAGCACACACACTCTCTCCTCACCCTGTGAGCTGAAAAACAGCATCCTTGTCCTACAGGTTTCTCGATGTGTGTGATCAACCTGGAAATATTACACAAGAAGCAGATCCCAGCTCCCAGGGATCTAGCTGCTTTCTCTATGTAGGCTGTTAACCATCACTATACCTGTCTCACTCTGACTTCTTGCTTATTTCTTAACTCCCAGCCTTACCTCTTATTTCATGCTCTTGGAGGTTCTAAACCAAATATTTTGGTCATCTGGAAGTATAAGGTTTCTACCTTATTTGATGTAATGGCTCTGCTTCTGAGGTCCCAAGATAACTTATTGCAAAATGAGTTAAATCTTTCTTGGACCCTAAGGTATCCTCCAGCTTGATACATTTGCACTTTGTAGTGAAAGAATAGTTTATCCAAATATTTGATCCATATGTACAGTATCCGGTTTTTAAAGCATTTTTACTTGGCATTAAAAAATGTTATTTTGGGGAACATCAACAGTTGCTAAGATTTTTCAAGTCTGTTAATATGCATTTTGATCATTGAGTATTTACAAGCTTTAAAGGCAAATCTTGAAGAATAATCTGGTCATGTTAATGAAAGGAAATAATGATTAGAATTAGTAAGACATTTGCACAAAAACATTCTCTTTCTGCTCTGATGGAGAAAAGATAAATTTAGTAAGGAATGTTAACGCAAACTCACTTAAGCATTTTCTCTCATTTTGGTCTGTTTCCATTTTTCTCATGAACAGAACTTTGTCTTTATTGACAGTATGCTATATTTAAAATTTCTAAATACAATTTTATACTTAGGCATTCTGCCTCATAGCATACACAGATGTAGTGTGTCTTATTTGATAGTTATCAAATATTTCATTTAAAAAATAGTGCAGTTCTACAGTACTTTAGTGTCTTGTGCCTTGAAATTACCACTCTAGAATATGCTTACCCAGATAATGTCAGGCAGTAACTGGGTTTGGCACTGGTACCCATTCAGGCTGGTGAATTAGGAAATTTTTATTTTAGTGCTTTAGTACTTTCAAATGCAATGAAGTAGCATATAAGTCAGAGGACGAGTTATGGCATAAATTAAAAATGCAGATTTAGAGACCAAACAACCTACATCTCTTCTTTAACTGTGGGATTGCCAGGAGATCTTAGGAGCACTATTTTATTAATCTGTCCTTCAGAATTAGCTTCCTATTAACCATTACTGGTTAATACCAGCAAACCATTGCCAAGATTGATCACCTAGCACCATAGCAACTAGTCTGTTATGAATGACCAAGTGGGTAAAAGAACAGAAAATCTCAAAGTCATTAGGGTGATCAAACTTACACAGTGATACATTTTGTACTTCATTATAACATCACAAGAATACACCTTGCATACAATATTTTTTAAAGGAACTGAAACCAAATGGTGGCAGAGGAAAATCACTGGAGTTTATGGACCACTGAGATGTACTGTTGTGGACAAGAAGCCTCTCCTTTTTGCTGGGAGAGGAAGGGTGGATTTGTAAGAGAAGAATTAAACAACGGTCTTTAGCACCTATGACCCAGCTCCTCCATCCCGGGCTTGGTGCTATGCTACCTATGATGTAATACAGCGGATCTATTTATGTAGGCTCTGCTTCTATCAGTAGACGTTTAAGCTCTTGAATATGAGGACAATCTTGTACATTGTCCTTCATCCCACTCACAGTATCCAAATAAACTGTCAGTCCTGCATAAATATTTACTGAATAGATACCAAACATTTAGAAAAATATTTGGAAGGGGGAGACCAGCAAGAGAATACAGACCATTTCAAATTCTTTTTCGGGGGTGGGGGGAATATTCAACACAGGGACAATTCTTTAACTGGGCCTTCCCGAGGGGACAGGTCTCAGGATCAATATAGCTATAGGTAATCCCGTTTATGGGAATTATTGTCACTAACCTCAGACTTTAATCCTTTCAGCAGTTTCAGTCTTGGTTTAACCTTTCTTACAGGCATCACTAGGTCATACTTCGATATCATCAGACACTTGCTTCTGGTAGCAAATGGTTCTGGGAAATTAATTAATTCAGACTTAGCACTTATCACGTTGAGAATTGAATGCATTTGAACAATGGCTTCTGGTCCAACATTTTTATATGTACTCTATTTTTCTAATCCTGACAGGGGTTTTCACCTGGAGGTCTTTTCATTATTTAAGCCATGAATCCCTGAGGCCCAGAGTGAATCTGGCATGCATTTATTATTTAGTCATGATTATCCTTTTCTGGGCTTCCCTGGTGGCTTAGATGGAAAAGAATCTGCCTGCAATGCCAGAGACCCGGGTTCGATCTCTGGGCCTGGAAGATCCCCTGGAGTAGGGAATGGCTACCCACTCCAGTATTCTTGCCTGGAGAATTCCATGGACGGGGAGCCTGGCGGGCTACAGTCCACGGGGTAGCAAAGAGTCAGACATGACTGAGCAACTGAGACACATCCTTTCTGCTCATTCTCGGTTGGTGTCTGCCCTGAAGAGTCTTTCAGTTGTTCTAACATTTCAGGGGACTCCACTTCTCTCTGACCAGGATCTCCTCATCCTTCTCGGCTCCCAACCCTCTTTCTTACACACTCTGCTCTGGATTTAATGAATGGATTTCTCAGTTTTCTGAGAAGCCATGTGCTATCATCACTCTGCCTTTTCTATTTCGCTCCCTCCCCACTCTTTCATGCTCTCTACAAAGTGATATAACAGCCAGTCTATTCTCAAACCTCAGACCAAGCATCCCTCTAGAAGGAAGCCTTTCCGATAATCGTCCCTGTTTGTCTGGGGAATGTCTACCCATAGTAACAACGCCTGGCACGTCATGACACATTGTTGGTGTTCAGTCACTGAGTCATGACTTTGTGATCCCATGAACTGTAGCCCGCCAGGCTCCTTTCTCCACGGGATTTCCCAGGCAAGAATACTGGAGTAGATTGTCATTTCCTTTTCTAGGGGATCTTCCCAACCCAGGGATCAAGCCTGTGTCTTCTTCATTGGCAGGCAGATTCCTTACCACTGAGCCACCTAGGAAGCCCATGACACTTATCAAGCTGTATTGTAATTGACTATCTGCCTGCATAGATTAGCCATTTCAGGAGATAAGAGCCTGGGGAATTTATCTTTTTACACTTAGATTCGAGATCGGTGTCCATATATTGTAAGTACTCAGAATAGTTGGGAACTGATCATAATAATCTTATGATTATACATTTATTGCTTTTTCCAATCACAAACTTCATCTGTGCAACATTGCAAGAACTTTCCCAATCCTAGAGTTATAACTAAGTAGAATCCACAAACTTCTGTTCAGTTTGATTTCTGATTTCAGTTTGATTTTCAGGTTCCTAGTGGCTCAGATGGTAAAGAAGCTGCCCACAAGTGGGAGACCTGGATTCGATCCCTGGGTTGGGAAGATCCCCTGGAGGAAGCCATGGCAACCCCACTCCAGAATTCTTGCCTGGAAAATCCCCATGGACAGAGGAGCCTGGAGGGTAACAGTCAGTGGGGTCACAAAGAGTTCCTCAGACTGAATGATTAAGTGCAACAATGTTACCCTAGCCTCTAGTGTTGGGGTTGCTGTTTCCTGTGCAGCCTGGAGATGGGGGAGGGATGGTTCACCTTGAGGAGCAGCCTCATCTTCCATCAAGGTCTCATTTGGAAGAAAGGGGAACAGGGGCAGGGGTGGCTAGCCAAATCCTGGGGAAGGAATGAATTCCTGACGTAGCTCTGGTTCTTTCTTGTCGATGGTACATGGTGATTTCTGTGTACATGATATGTGGCTTTCTGTGGGGACCATCACCTTGGTCACGTGCATCATGAATGACTGTCTCAGATGTGAAGACAGACTACCGATTACCCCAGTCTTACACTCCCATCTTATTTTCAGAGATGAGGGTTACATTTGCTGGACTTGTATATCTTGTCCCCACTCCCCCATTAGTCTCCATGGTTCTTCCCTGTGAAGCATAAAAATTCAGGACCCTTTCAACACTCTCTAAAAGCTGCAGGGGACTTCGGGGGAGAGAAGGCCGCCTCACGTCTTGCTCAGAATCACCTGATGATGATCCTCACTGGATGAGCGCATCCGAATTTCCAAGTCACAGTGGAGAGCGGTCTCCACGCTTGCACACGCTCCTACCTCCAGGGGTGTACACACGTCTCTTCCGAGAGCTCCTCCTCCCTCTCCCTTCGGGTTCCCTACCTCCAGACATGGAGCCTGATTCCCTTTGTCTTCAGAGAGAAGAAAAGCATCCCCCACAACTCCCAGCACAGGGAACTTGCCCTTTCCAAAGAGGAAGGTGATCACAGCCTCTCCCCCCAGGCAGCACTCTCACACAGTCAAATTTGCTTCAAGCCAATCAAGAAAATTCAGTCGGAGATGGTTTATATGCAGCAGCCTTATGGGAACTAACAGTAACTCATGTTTGTTGTTTCTTTTCCTAGGGATGTGACCATTACATAATCAATCTGCTTATCTTCTTCATTGGAACCCCCACATAAACCTTCCTGAGATGTTGCATTAAAAATATACAATTGGTTGGTGTCTTATTACTCTGTAAAAATTTCAGTTTTAATCGGCCTGCTCTACTCTGAGAGTTCTCTCACGTGCAGTTAACACTGAACGATCCCTCAGGATTTGGAGGAACAAGAATCTCTATAGGCAGAAACAGAAAAGCAAAACAGATGTGAAAGGTGTTCTTCATGCCAAACCAAACCCCAGTGCATGTTCAATGTGGATAAACCCAGACGGAATCCATGCTTTCCTGTCTGAGATGCACACAAATAAATCCACCAAAGGGACAGAGATCAGTGGATTTCTTTAGCGCGCCCTTTGCTCACTAGGATGCTGGTCCACCGTCAGCATGCTAAAAACATCTACCGAAACTTGACCTCGAATGTGAAAAATCACACTTCAGTCTCTTTAGTCTGAGAAGAAGCTACAGCTGATATCTCTCCACCTACAGGCTGCAGTGTGGTCAGGGAGATAATTAGGATAATTCTCAATCAACTTTTCTGCCTTCAAATCACTTGAGGAAGTCATTGTTCCCTATTTCCCCATCTTTCTAAATTTTGTTTTCCCCACGAGATACATGTGAAGAGATGGGCTAATGAACAAGAGACTCTGAGAGTCATTTATAGACTATAGTTATTTATAGTCATTTATAGACCATTACAAGAATGAGAAATCAACTTTCTTAAAAGTTAATAAAAGTGTCTAAACAGTCTCATTGGAAAAGACCCTGATGCTGGGAAAGATTGAAGGCAAGAGGAGAAGGAAGCGACAGATGACAAGATGGTTGGATGGCATTACTGACTCAATGGACATGAGTCTGAGCCAACTCCAGAAGATTGTGAAGGACAGGGAAGCCTGATGTGCTGCAGTCCATGGGGTCGCAAAGAGTTGGACACAGCTTAGTGATGGAATAACAGTCTCAGATCTCTTTCACAAGTGTGTAAACTCTAAGTAGATTAGTCTATGCATCACACTGGCATGTTACTTAGAAGAAGAAAAGGTGCAGGCTTTGAAGCTTTGACACTCACCTGTGCTTAGGGATTAACACCAGTAGCAAACAGTACAGTCTTATTGGTCTATTTGCCACCAGGTAACCTTCATTTGCGGAGAAGGCAATGGCACCCCACTCCAGTACTCTTGCCTGGAGAATCCCATGGACGGAGGAGCCTGGTGGGCTGCAGTCCATGGTGTCGCTAAGAGTCAGACATGACTGAGCAACTTCACTTTCACTTTTCACTTTCACGCATTGGAGAAGGAAATGGCAACCCACTCCAGTGTTCTTGCCTGGAGAATCCCAGGGACGGGGGAGCCTGGTGGGCTGCCATCTATGGGGTCACACAGGGTCAGACATGACTGAAGTGACTTAGCAACAGCAGCAGCAACCTCCATTCGAGGCTGTAAGACTGTAACATGTTCTAATTCACCTCCCTAATTTTCCTCAGCTTCCCTCCAGAGGGTCTGTGGCTCCTCTTTAGTCCTGGGATAGTGGAAGCTGAAGTGGTTGTAATCCCCAGAGGAAGAGTGATATTATTTCACCATCATCGCTTGCCCATCTGAGTCCACAGTCCTCTGCATCTGTGCCTCCTTGAAGACATTACTTCTAGATTAAAATCTCCCATGCCCTCCAACAGCCTTTCCACAGCCCTCCCATCCTTCTAGAAGTTGAGTGTTAAATTAATAAGCATACAAATAAGTATAGGAAAGCTACTATTCTATAGAGTTATACATGGTTATGAAACTTGACACATTGGCTGAGCCCTGACTTTATGCCAGCTGTCAGATATGGGTCATCTCACGGGCTCTGCACACCAGAATGAAGTTGGGTATGCCGTTCACAGCTGGGAAAATGCAGGCTTAGAGAACTGAACTGAATTCTAGCTAGAAAACCTAAGAAGTGGTTTTTATTCTCTCTCTTGGCCCAAGGCATCTCAATCCAAAGTCAGACTCTAAATACAGAAACTTACAATAGAAAAGTTCATACAAGAAAATGTGTAAGCTGAAAGAAGAAGATTGTGAAATACAGCCGACACGTTGCAGTTTGCCCACAGTGAGTGAGGTAAGAAAACGAATTTCAGGCTCCTCATCTCCCATTTTTACGCCTGAAGGTACTGGAAGCTTTACTGGCTGATTTCTTCAATTTCTCGCGTGTGCCTGCAGCTCATGGTTAGGCTGAGAAGCAGTAACCTTGCTCATCTACTGCTGGAACAGGGCTTAAAAGCGCAGGGCCCCTGTGCCCTAGGCAGACACAGGGCTGCAAAGCAGTAGCTGCCTTGCGGCCTGAAAAGTCAGTGTGAGTCCTGTCTCCGAGTGCCTCCGGCTCAGCGCCTTCCCTGACCTTGAAGCAGGTGTGGTGAGCACTCCTGCTCACCCAGCTAGGACGCGAGGTCCCAGCCGCTCCACTTGGGAAAGAACACTGTGATGGTGTAACACAAGCTCCTGTGTAAAAACTGGTTTCCCTGTGTGATCGCGCTCACTGAAGTCGGTCTCCAGAATCTAGCCTGACCCTGGGTATTCAGCTTTTCTATTATTTGTGAACCTCTGAATGTGTGGTTCTCGTGTAAGAGGGAAAAAGGAATGATGGAAGAAAGAATAGAAGGAGAAAAAAAAAGGAAAGAAGGAAGAAAGAAAGAAAGAAAAAGAGTCAAGATGAAAGAAGGAAAATAAGATGGGAAGGAAGAAAGGAAGAAAGTGATTGATATGTTTTTAAAATTTTTGCTTAATTTCTGAATGAATGCCTTTAATATGCTCCATGGGAATGGAGGGGAAAATTCCCCCAGAGTAATATTCCTTGGGCCCCTTATCTCTACATGCAGTTGGCCTGGCCAGTTTCTTTCTTGGACAGAACTCTCTGTTGCAACAGTGAAACCTCTCTGTCTACTTCAAGCAGAAAAGACGTTTCTTAAAAGGCATTAGATGTGCAGAATGGTTGACTCCAGGCTGAGCTGTGGGGGCGCTCCCTGCCCAACCATGCAGCAAACGGCCTCACTGCTGTGTTAAAATTAAATGTCAGAATTTTAAGTACTGCCGCCTGTATCTCAGCCACTTCTGCATTAAAAATGTGAGAGCACAACCTAGTGGAATCCAGCTTGCGCCAGCCGTGTTACTAGACCTGGAGGTGTTTGCTGATCAGAAAATGTGGATATTTTCCAAAATTGGTTCCCAGAGTGGGCTGAGCACCTATTCGATTATCTAGCTGATGTTCTTGGGATTTTTATTTTTTGTCTTCCCAGAACTTCTGGCCACTATTCACATTTGGAACTGTTGTAAAAGGTGACCCTCCAGGTTCCCTGTAGTGATGGAAATAGTTCTAGGTTTGTAAGAAAAAATAAGAGCCAACACCAGTCTCCAGATTCCAGGGAAGCCTGACCTATATCAGAGGACATTTTTCAAAACAAAAGACCTGTACACAATTCAAATTGGAACAAAGACCCAGGTAGCAATCACTGCAGTCCCCTGTTGTTCCACTTTCCACAAAGCTGAAAATTCATGCTTAAAAACCAGTGAGGCTCAATCAGGTATAAAGGCACGTGCAGTAATCTGAAACACGTGAGCTGAGTTCTGATTTGCTGCACAAAGATCTTTTGCTCCAGGATGTCTCCACTTGGTGATGTACATGAACTGCACCCATGATTGAAGGACTAAGACAGGTTTTAAGAGGAAGTTAAGTGGGGCAAGGGAAAGGAACAGATTCCCCACTGCAAATAGTTTAAATGTAGCAATTCTCTTTTAGGCAAACCTTTCATGAATGCATGAATGAAAGAAGCTTGTGGCCACGGATACCTCTCGCTCTCATCTTTACTAAACTGGAAATCCTTATGTACTCATGGTGAACAAAATATTAATTCTACTCTTAGATACATGTCTACAGAAAAATACTTTTGCTGATACCGGCATTATTTGTTTTACTTTATTTCAATTAATTGTCAAAGTAATGAACATCAAAGGTAAGGATGCTTGGAAAACACAAAAAAAGCATTGACAATAAATAATACAAACCAGTGACAGAAGGAAAAATGTCACTCCAAAATCTCTTCATTTTGAACCAAGACAATCAACATTTTGGCAATGTCTCTTTTTTAGTATGTGTAATCACATGTGTGTGCTAAAATGCTACGTGATCAGCATTGTATCATAATTATTTTCCACATCATTAAATATTTTTCATCAACAACATTCTGAGCAATTCTGTTATTTCATTATACGGATATACCACAGTTACTTAAGCCACTTACATTGCACCTTTTGAAGGTTTCTGGTTTGGGCTATTATGTATATTATTTCTAAATATTTACATAGAAACCATTATGTTAGCAATTGATTTATTGAAGGAAAAGTTAGATATTTTAAAAATTCCTGGTAACTATTGTCAGATAAGAAGATGTGGTAATATACTTCCAATAGACATAACTGTAATCCAAACACTTACCAGCCTGGCATCAGGCCAATTTCATTTATTTAAAATGTAACTAAGTAAAGGAACATATGATGTTGTATCAATTAGTATTGATGTGATCTCTAGCATTAATTTTTTACTTTTATTTTCAAACACTTGACTCATTTATTAATCACCTATTGATATAAGTTGTAATTATATTGCTTTATTTATCTTGCATTTACATTCATCATATAGTCTCTGTAATTTTTGTCTAATAATTTACTGCTCATAGTTGTAGTAATATATTTGCCTGTTGATTTGGAAATCTAAGCCTTAGTTTTGGTGTTATTATAACTTGTGATACCTTCTCTTGATTTTAGACTTAACAAATCTTGCCTTATTTACACACATTTAAAATAAAAAGATGGATTAGTATATATATACATATATATATATGTATAGACATGCTTTAAAAGCGCAATATTAAAACAAGAAACACTATGTACTCAGCTCGTCTTAAGAAGCAGAATAATATTGGCGCCACTCAGTTGAGCACATTTATCATTTTGTCCCCAGAGGGTAGACATGGTGAACGATTTTCTGTTTAGGGTTTCCTTATCATTTTAGTTTACAAAGAGGGATATATTCTCTAAGTAAAATGCTACTTGACTTTGCCAGTTTTTAAAATGTACCTCTATGAATAGTCTCTGTGCAATCTTTCACAGTTTTTTTTTTTTTTTTAATCAACATGATACTCTTTGGTTTCACTTATGTTTATGTGTGGGCTTCCCCTTGGCTCAGCAACAAAAGAATCTGTCTGCCAATCAGGAGCCACAGGAGAAGCGGATTTGATCCCTGAGTCAGGAAGATCCCCTGGAGGAGGGCACAGAAACTCATTCAAGTAGTCTTGCCTGGGAAATCCCATGGACAGAGGAGCTTGGTGGGCTACAGTCCATGCGGTCACAAATAGTCAGACACGACTGAGGTGATTTAGCACGCACACATGTTTATGTGTATAGCTGTGGTTTATTTTCACTGCTCTATGCTTTATTTTGCATATGTGTAGCAAATTTAATTATATAATCTACCACTGACGAATATTTATTTTTCCAATATATTTTCATCTCTAAAACATGCTGCTATAAACATTGTTCAACATGTAAACATTAGGATTCGGCTGAGATCCACTAGGGAGAACTGTGAACATTTAATACAAAGACTTGGTAACTGGTAAAATACTCTTCACTACAGAAGAAGGGTGAGGGAGGATGAGAAGGAGAAGAGCGGTGCAAACGCAGACCGCAGCTACTGCTCGGAGGGGAGACCAGGGAGAGCAAGGCTGGGACCCTGGCCGCTTTGGAGAAGGCGTCGTAGCAGGGAGGCAGCGTCTGGAATGAGCAGGATGCTTGCGGGAAGATGCAGGCAGAGCTCCACTGAGACAGTGCTCTTAGCGGGTGAAGCGTTTGCTGGCGGGGTTCAGGATGAAGCCGGCCCCTGAGGGCTGCCGAGGTGCGGGCTGCCGGGTAAACATGGCCGGAGAGAACCTGGAAAAGACGCCCTTTCCCCGCGACGTGTGGACGGCCTCCGCCTTCTCTCCTCCCCGTGGAGGGAGCTCACCTGCAGCCAGCTGCCAGAGAGGACTGTGCGGCCGACCCGTCCCTGTTCAGGGACGTGGGGATGTGGGGGTGGGCGACAACGACCCACACAGACGCAGGTCTCCTCACGCTGGTCATCTAGTTCCTCTTTTTTTTTTTTTAACAATTTGTCGCATTTTATTTTTTTATTTAAATGTATCTTTAACTGGAGGATAATTGCTTTACAATGTTGTGCTGGTTTCTGATATGTATCAGCGTGAAGCGGCCATAGGTATACAGATGTTCCTCCTTTCCTGAATCTCGTTCACACCTCCCGGCCCAACTCACCTCTTTATGTTGTCACGGAGCCCTGGATTTGAGCTCCTTGCATCATACAGTAAATTTTCCAGGGCTTACGCCTAGGAGTGGAAATGCATGTGTGCATTCCATCATTTCTAAGAAATGCCGAAGTGCTTTAGAAATATTTTATACTGCCGGCAGGAGGAGAAGGGCATGACAGAGGATGAGATGGTTGGATGGCATCACCGACTCAATGGACATGAGTTTGTGTGGGCTCCAGGAGTTGGTGTTGGACAGGGAAGCCTGGTGTGCTGCAGTCCTTGGAGTCGCAGTGTCGGACACGACTGAGAGACTGAAATGAGCTGAACTGAAATGATACTACCGATTGTGAAATGTTATCTCATTGCGCTTTTATTCATCCTTTTCATGATTACTTAGGATGGTCGAGTCCATTTCCATATTTTAATGGATATTTCTGTTTTCCCTCTGTACAGTGATAACGCAAACCTTTTGCTTGTTTTATCTAATTTTGTGTGTGTGCACACATGCCCTTTTTTTATTCTTACCAGTTTTTTTTTAATATATTATGAAAACGAACAATTTCTTTATATGTTTTACAAATATCTTCTCCCCAGGGTCAGAGTATTCACATTGTCTTTTGTTTAATATACATTATTAATTTTAATGTAATACAAGCTAATAGTTGCTTGCTTTCCTCATGGGTTGGGCATTGCAGACTTAAGAATTTCTTTCTTTCTTTGGGGACATGAAAATATTCTGTCAATTCCCTTTGAACATTTTTTTAAAGTTTGGCTTTGAGTTTAATTCTGTGATCCATTTGGGATTAATTTGGGGGAGAAGGTAAGAAGTGGAATGAGGATCTATTTCACTTTTTAAAAACATATGGATCATGGTCCTTGTCCTGTTAATTGAAGAGTGCTTTCTCATTAGATTCAGAAGTGGTTCTGTTTTTCTTTCAGGGCTGTGTATTGTGTTTCTTTCTGCTCTGATTTGTTTCTGTAAGTCTATGACAGCCCACACCATCCTCAATATTACATTTTTATAATAAATCATGATTTTAAGGAGAGTGATTCTTTCCACCTGAATCAATAAATGGGCACTTCTGCAAATTATATATAATTAAACAATGCACTTTTCAAGTTTCATGAAAAAATTAATTAATTTTTCAAACAAGTTTTTGGAAGAATTGGTATTTTTACAAGGAGTCCTCCAACCAATGGATATGTTTTTTGTTTATTTGAATATTTTTTAAAAAAGGCTTATGGAGAGGGGAATGGCAACCCACTCCAGTGTTCTTGCCTGGAGAATTCCATGGACAGAGGAACCTGGTGGGCTGCAGTCCACGGGATTGCAGAGAGTAGGACACAACTGAGTGACTAACACACACACAAATAAAGGCTTATCGTTACGTTCAGAAAAGTTTTGAGTCTCTATTGACAGCTGTATTGTTGGTTTCTTTCTGCTTATTTCTACTTTTGTAAAAAGTACTTTAAAGTCTGTATTTTCCAATGCTATAGTCGATTTATAGAAATGTAGCTGACTATTTAATAAGGATTTTACATGTAGTCCCCTTGTGGTATAAGACATAAAACAAAGGCCCTATACTGTGTGCTGGCTTGACATCTGGGATAACCAGGAGACCTTGAATCCCACCTGCGAGCCCTTATCTTTACTCTGATCCTGAAGACAAGGAACCCTAGACAAACTCCTGTTTTTAAGCAAACCGGGCCTTGTTCTCGCTCATCCTGGAGAAGTGGCTTTGCTTTCCGGCCAGCCCGTGGGCTTATTCAAACAAGTCAGCCACATCCTCCTGTGGGAACTGGGGTACCTGACCTCAGTGATCCTACAGAGCCAACCCCGAAAGCCCTGCTTATTCTCTCTGTTCCCAAGCACAGCTCCCAGGGGGCCTGTGTAATGTGCGCTGTCCCGCTCCCCAGGTTCTGAGCCTCTGTGTTGAATACACAACTGTCAGTCTCAGCTTTCCTATATTGGGTGTCCTGGGCTTGGCCAGCCCTGTGACCCTGCAGGAATGTCTCCCATGCCAATGCAGGGAAGGGACGATAAAGCATCCCCCTGCTGCTTACTTTTAAATTCTAACAACCTGTTTCTACTGTTTGTGATTCTTGGTAAACCGAACCCACACTACTCAGTTCAGTCGCTCAGTGTCCGATTCTCTGTGACCCCATGGACTGCAGCACGCCAGGCCTCCCTGTCCATCACCAGCTCCCAGAGTCCACCCAAACCCATGTTCATTGAGTCAGTGATGCCATCCAACCATCTCATCCTCTGTCAACCCCTTCTCCTCCTGCCCTCAATCTTTCCCAGCATCAGGGTCTTTTCAAATGAGTCAGCGCTTTGCATCAGGTGGCCAAAGTATTGGAGTTTCAGCTTCAACATCAGTCCGTCCAATGAGCACCCAGGACTGATCTCCTTTAGGATGGACTGGTTAGATCTCTTTGCAGTCCAAGGGACTCTCAAGAGTCTTCTCCAACACCACAGTTCAAAAGCATCAATTCTTCTCTTCTCAGCTTTCTTTATAGTCCAACTCTCACATCCAGACATGACCACTGGAAAAACCATAGCCCTGACTAGACAGACCTTACTGGGGTGCCTCAAATGAGTTGTAAATAAGTTGAAAAACTTTTTTTTTTTTTTTAATTTCAATTCAGCTATGCTAGACCTAGGGTTACCAGAGCCTCAGAGTCAAAAATAAACATTGTGTTGTACAAAGGGTACGATTTTCAATAAGAATTTAACATAAAAGCTTTCCAGCAGCCAGATTTAGACAATTTTATCATCTCAAAGAGTGACAACCTGGTGTCTTCTTTTCCAACATTTGGAAACTTTAACTCCTACCATTTTCTGAATTCTTGTATGACTAGGGCCTCCAGTGAAATGTTGAACTGAAGTATGCATGGCTAATAATCCTGACTTTATCCTGAATTAATATTCTACTATTAAATAGCTTCTAGTTTTTTGCATATAAATTTTTCTGGTTAAGGTAGTTTCTTTTTTTCCTTGTTTCTTATGACATTCCTTGTAAATCATTGCAGAATCTATTAAACTATTTTGCACGATGTACTGAGATGATCACATAATATTTATTTTTTATGAATTAATGAAAATATGAATGGTGATTTATACCAACACATCTCACAATGTCAAACTCACTGTGAACTACTGACATACACCCAATTTGATCATAAATACATTTCTGGATTGGGCTTCCCAGGGGGCCCTAGTAAATAACCTGCCTGCCATTGCAGGAGACAAAAGAGACACAGTTTCAATCCCTGGGTCAGGGAGATCTCCTTGGAGGAGGGCACGGCAACCCACTCCAGTATTCTTGCCTGGAGAATCCCATAGACAGAGGAACCTGGTGGGTTCCATAGGGTCACAGAGAGTCGAATGCAACTTAAGCAACTTAGCACGCATGTATATTTCTGGATTATATTTACTAACATAGTTTCAAAGTTTTTCAAATATGTTCATGAATTTTACTAAATTACATTTTTCTTCTGCTTTTTTCTCATGTAGGAATTGGTCCTGCATGAGGGTGTGGGTAGGGGCTCCTGGCAGATAGTAGAGCAAGGCTGAGGCTGAAATGTTGGAGAAACACCACTCAGGATTCCTGGACATCAGGTACAAGGAGGCAAAGGGCCATGCAAAGCAGGTAGAAATGCAGGTCTTTTCAAAAAATTTTGTGTTGAAGTAGAGTTGATTTACAATGTTGTGTTAATTTCAGGTGTATAGCAAAGTGAATCAGTTATATATATACACGTATCCATGCTTTGGGGGTTCTTTTCCCATTTAAGCCATTACAGGGTATTGAGTAAAGTTTCCTATGCTACACAGTTGGTTCTTATTGTCTATTTTATATATAGTAGTTTGCATATGTCAATCTCAACATCCCAATTTATCCTCCCCTATACCCACTGGTAATCATAAGCTTGTTTTCTACATCTGTGATTCTACTTCTCTTTTGTAAACAAGTTCATTTGTACCCTTTTTTTTTTGTATTCCATATATGAATGATATTGTGATATTTGTCTTTCTGTGTCTGACTTATTTTACCCAGTAAGTAAGACTAGGTCCAGCCATGTTGCTGCAAATGGCATTATTTTTCTTTTTCATGGCTGAATAATAGCCCATTGTATATTTGTACCACATCTCCTTTATCCATTTCCCTGTTGATAGACATTTAGGTTGCTTTAATGTGCTGGCTATTGTAAATAGTACTGCAATGAACACTGAAGTGCATGCATCTTCAAATTATGGTTTTCCCTGGGTATGTGCTGAAGAGTGGGATTGCTGGGGCTTAAAAGCTTTTGACTTCCCTGCTGGCTCAGACAGTAAAGCGTCTGTCTACAATGCAGGAGACCTGGGTTCAATCCCTGGGTTGAGAAGATCTCCTGGAGAAGGAAATGGCAACCCACTCCAGTATTCTTGCCTGGAAAATCCCATGGACGAAGGAGCCTGGTAGGCTACAGTCCATGGGATCGCAAAGAGTCGGACACGACTGAGCGACTTCACTTCACTTCAAAAGCTTTTGCACAGCAATGGAAACTGTAAACAAAACAAAAAGACATCCTATAGAACTGGAGAAAATATTTGCAAATGGAGCAACTCACAAAAGATTAATCTCCAAATGTACAAAAGGCACATACAGCTCAATATAAAAAAAAAAAGGCACCCAATAAAAAATGGGTGAATGATCTAAATAGACATTTCTGCAAAGAAGACATACAGATGGCCAAAAAGCACATGAAAAGATGTTCAGCATCACTAACTATTAGAGAAATACAAATCAAAACTACAATGAGGAATCACCTGGAAAAAGTCAGAGTGGCCATTGTCAAAAAAATCTACAAATAATAGAGGGTGGAGAGGGTGTGGACCACACTGTTCTCCATAGTGACTGTCCCATAAATTGGTACAGTCACTATGTAGAACAGTCTGGAGCTTTCTTAAAACATAAAAATAGAAATGCAGGTCTTGATGGACATTTAGGTCTTGCTGAAAAGTTTAGACACCTTTGAAGACAGTAACATTTATCCAAACATTTTAAACACAAGGATGGAATGGCTATATTTGCATTTTAAAAGATCATTTTTTTCCACAGTCTCATGAATGAATTAGAAAGACACAAGGGTGAAGACAGAGAGATAATTTTCACAGCTGTTACCATAATTCAGACATAACATTTAATTAATTTCATATTTTAATTGAATTATATGATACAAAAATTCTGGTAATGAGAGTCATATCATTGCAACTTTTTTTCAAAATCCCCATTGTTGATGCTGATCATGGTGTTCTGATGAGTTATCCCTCCCAAACTAACTGTCACCATAGCATGTCTCCAGTGGTACAGAGAAGGTTTCCCTGAAAATATGAAACAGACCAAGTCAAATTACAGCTGGAAGGGTGAGACAATCAAAGATCTTTATCCTGACAGCAAGGTTAAACCCTCATCAACCCTATCCTGTGTAAACAGATGATCACAGTGTCTGAGTATGCGGCCACTTCTGAGAGTGTTTTCATATATGACAAAAATGTGCGTCTATCTTCAGTTACAGTATTTCTGTGAGAGCCACTCTGGCCAATCTCCATTCCAGAGGAGAAAGAAAACAAACAGAAAACAATGTGTTTAAGAGGAGTATTGAAATTCCTAGTTCCCTTACGTGTTAGAGATGACAAAAATGAAACCCAGGGCCACCAGATCTGCGAGTCACCGAGGAGCTGAGGGCAGAGACTAGGAGCTCAGACCTTGGTTTCACAGACGAGTCTCCCCGCTCCCTCCGCATACTGTGGGGGGCCAGTTCATTCTCTCTGAATATGGGTTTCTACACGTGTGCCTAACTATGGGGTCTAACGATACCTATCTCAGGCTGTTTCAAGGTTGAGTAAACTGCGGTAGCAAGCACTTAGAACACAGTCTGGCACTTTGTCAGGGCTAAGTACTCATTGTTATGTAGTTTTAAGACATGGACTGCAAGGAGATCCAACCAGTCCATCCTAAAGGAGATCAGTCCTGGGTGTTCGAAGGACTGTTGTTAAGGCTGAAACTGCAATATTTTGGCCACCTGATGCGAAGAGCTGACTCATTGGAAAAGACCCTGATGCTGGGAAAGATTAAGGGCAGGAGGAGAAGGGGACAACAGAGGATGAGATGGCTGGATGGCATCACTGACTCAATGGACATGGGTTTGGGTGGACTCCAGGAGTTGGTGATAGACAGGGAGTCCTGGCGTGCTGCAGTTCATGGGGTCGCAAAGAGTCGGACACGACTGAGCAACTGAACTGAACTGAACTGAAGACATGGCTAGAAAGTTTTAGAGAGAGATGACATACGTCACAGCAGTGTGGAGCCCGCTGCTGCACTGACAGCCCTTCTCAGGGATGCACTGATTCATGTTTTAGGTTCATTTTCTCCTCTCTGCATTGACTAATTTCATGACTAGAGTAACATGTATATGTAAATTTTGCTTTGATAAGATTTAGTAATATTATCTGATAAAGGTGCATTTTTCTGTGAAATATATCTATGGTCAAGATTAGTGACTGTCTGTCATCGCCTGTTCCACTTGGGATGTATTTATTCTTTATGCAAAATTCACACCATTTAACCCTAAAATCCTGTGTTGTGTTATTTTTTGAGAACAAAATTTGGAAAAGTTTGTTACGGTGGACTCTAAAAGGTCACGTTTCTCCCCCACTCATTCCCCAACCTCATCTTCATACTGCACATGCCACAGAAAGCCCTCATTCACTGATTCATCCATCCATTGACTCCTTTATCCATCCACTCATCTCAGTTATTACTCGGAGCATACTATGTGCACAGGTCCCACGACAGGCAATGCAGCTACAAACAGGAAACACAAAGTAAGCTCTCCTTCAAAGGGAAAGAAAAAGAAAGCTCTAAACCCACATTTTTAATAAAGTGATGCATGTTCTTTGAAGAAAGTGTTTACAGATATCAAACATCTGGAGCAGGGGTCTTCATGAATGAAGCAGCTTTTGATCCAATTATAAGAGACAGGTGAGTGTTGACTAGGAGACTGAGTTACAGGGTTGTGGGGAGAGAGGACAGAGGGATTTTCTGAGATGGGAAGAACTCTGTGGCCACCTGACACGTGTAAAGAATGTCAGAAAGTCCTAAAGGCTGGAACCCACTTAGTGCGCCCACCACCAAGCAGTCCTGTATATGCCTTGGTCATCAGCCTCAGTTTATCCAGGGAGCCAATGAAGGGATTTCATTCAAGACTAAACTTTTCAGGTTGGTGTTATATATAAACTAGATAAACAACAAAGTCCTAACTGTATAGCACAGGGAATTATATTCACTATACTGTAATAAACCTCAATGGAAAATAATATGAAAAAGAATATATAAAAATATGTATATAACTAAATCACTTTAGTGTACAGCAGAAACTAATACAACATTAATAAGTCAACTATTATTTAATTTAAAAAAAAGACAAAATATTCACCTTGTTTTGATTGGGGGCTGTCAATACAGCCATAATCTACACTTAATTCCTTATGAGCTGTACTAATTTCTATAAATGCCAATACATCAAGTACATTGTAGGTGCAAATTAAATTGCCTCATTAGAGTTCTGTTTTCTCATGGGGGTGTGCACAGAAATGCACACCTATTTTCACAAATCAGAAGTATTTTTTTCAATGCATGAAAAGGTCTAAGTGTATCTATTAATACTATGTTTAGGAGCATATTTTAAAGTATGTGCAATATGAAATGGATGGAAACAAACAAGCATGAACTTGGGAAACAGTTATGATGTGCTGTGCATGACTGCTTTAATGTACCTTATTCCATCTGTCTTTCAAAACACCTTTCTGCTATTAAGTTACTCATTCACACAGTGGATACAGATGGGGGTTTGACTGTGCTGCCCACATGCAGTTTCAGCAGTCAAGTAGACTTTACGATTTTATATCTCCTTAATTCCTTGATACTCACAGAGTTATTCTTTATTAGTCAGTGTCATAATCCACTTTCTGCCTTGTATTAAGATTGTTTATATTACCTCCTTTATTAAAAGTGAGCCCTGGAAAGAGGACTTGGGAGGAAGTTTTTGATTTCTGTATCAACGCACAGTACATGTAGAGTCAGTAGTTACTTGATTAAAAAATGAACAGATAAATTACACCCATACAACAGTGAATCACAAACATAGATTGCAACAGGTGTGTGAGGGCAGGTGTGTGAGGAGAGGTTGCCATTGATCTGATTTGCTAACTAACGTTGTAGAATGATAGTTGAGTTATACTTCCCAGGAGACTATGAAAAGCATATCTATTCCATCTTTTCTAAAGCAAGAAGAAAGTGGTTAAGCTTGAAGTTTTGTTTCCCAAGGACACATTAAAAAAATAAAATCAGTGAAAAGGTAAAGCTTGACTATTCTGTTCAGTAAATAATCAACAAGATGCCCTGAATTTGCAACATCACAATTCACATCTACCTCTCATGCCCAGTGTATTTATTGTTCATAGAATTATTATTTTCTGATTTGAATGGCATGTATAGTTTACAATATCAAGTAATACATGACTAGGTAGACTTTTGCTCCTAGGTAAAATGATATGACACCCAAGTGGCATTAGCCAAAAGTATCAGATGTCTTTGATGCTTTTAAAAGTCCCTTCATTTCCTGTGTGCCTCATTATTGCTGCTCTTGCAGAGTAAGGAATTCTGTCCTAAATAGTTATGTCAGGGTTTTGGACCCCTCAGGACTGCTCTGCCAGGTCTGTCTTCAGTGAAATCCTGTGTACCTTTGAAGATCACCACACTAATGAGGCAGAACCCCTTGAGCACCACAGTGGCACAGGCCACTTCCCCAAGATGGGTGAACTTATTAAGGACATCCTTTCTTCTGGGGGTGAAGACAGAGGAGCTGAAGGAGCAATGGCTCATCATCCTCTGAGAGCACACATCTTATCAAAAAATTACAACAAACATCCAAGTGCTTCAGGAAAGCTCATTATTCTAACGAATAATTACTGACTAAAGCCTTGATGCTGATGCGGAGAAATGACTCATTTGAAAAGACCCTGATGCTGGGAAAGATTTAAGGTGGGAGGAGAAGGGGATGACAGAGGATGAGATGGTTGGATGGCATCACCGACTTAATGGACATGAGTTTGAGTAAGCTTTGGGAGTTGGTGATGGATAGGGAGGCCTGGCATGCTGCAGTCCACGGGGTTGCAAAGAGTCAGACATGACTGAGTGACTGAATTGAACTGAGTTGAACTGAAAGCCTTGATGAAATTTTTGTAGTAAGCAAGCACATCTCCCATTCCTTCATTCTGTAGAGCACTGTTAGCATTGTTAATAAAAGAACATGGCTGTTAGGGCAACACATGAGATTGAAAACAATGCAAATGCTTAAAACTGAAAATTAAACTGCATATCAGTAAAAGTGGATTGGGTTGGGCATTTGCGGCCACTGACTGTCTCATAAACCCCAGCGAAGCGCTTCTGTCTTGTCTGATTTTTCTGAGAGATGCCCATCTCTGAAAAGTCCTTCCATCTGACTCCAGTACACTGTCCCCAGCCCACTCCCAAATTCCTGTTTCTTCTCAGAGGCATTTGAGCATGGAATTTAGAGCATGAGTTCTGGAATCAAGGACTTGTATTAAAATCCCAGCTTTGTCCCTGCTGTCGGCCCCCTTCTCCTGTGACTTGGACAACAGTTTAACCTTCACTGTGTCTGTTCCATCACAAGTACAATAAAGGCAAGATTGTCAATAACTCACAGAGTTGTTATGTGGATTATGTAAAGCCACGAGTATTCAGGATGATCTTGGTAAGCTTGTAATAGTCATCAGCAACTTTCCTCTAGAAGGATATAGAAATCATTCTGAGGGTCTCACTGACAGGGATGATGGTGTCTGTTTCTGCACCTCAGTACTGGTGGCTAATAGTGTTTTGTCTTATCAATCTTGAATATTGATGACTTTTTAGGATTTTATACACTTCCTGTTTGTACTTCCTGTTCTGTTATAAACTGGCTGGACATCCCATTTGTCCATTTTTCTATTAGCATTTTTGTATGTTTCCTTTTAAGAGCAATTAAAAAAAAATTCCCTCTGAATACTTGTTGCAAATACTCCCCAGGTCTTCCTCATTCATTTATGTTGTTTCTATTAAATGACTCTTATTCTTGATTTCATTTTGGAAATTTATATCATTTCCTTTTTCTCTGTGATGTCACCCATAATTTTATGCTTGGCAATTCTGTCCCTTTCTTGATATGGTTTTCTTAATAAGATCTCAGTGGACAGTTTGGATTTATTTTGAAAGACACAAGAACTTTAAAAAGAATGACATTACTGAGGAAGAATTTTTTTTTAGACCCATCTTGACTACTTATTAATCATTTCTGAAACTGAAATTTTATTATCCAATTCAACTGTAATATATTAAATGTGGAGATTATTACATTAGAATAAAGACACTCTGAGAGACTTACTGTGTAGAGATTTTAGACCCTGAATTTTTAAAATATAAAATAGAGGTGAAGATTTTGCAACACAAATAGTGCAAATTCAGAGTTACTATATATGGTCTATTTAGATTGAGGCCACGGCAATGTAGTATAGTCTATCCTTCTTAGAGTTTATCAATATTGTGCAGCTGCTGTGTGTCTTAAAGAAAATGCCAAGTAGAAATAATGAGGCTATATGAAACTTGAAGTAAAAACTTTCAAGGCGAAAATCACAGAGCTAAGGAAATGAAGAGAAAAAGAGCCAGAGCTCCAGTCCTACTGCTTATTTACATAACATTACTCTAAATGCTTTGCATTAAAGTTTTTCTTTGAACAATTGCCCTCTTTGGAATAAGCCAAAAACCTAGTCTGCTTCTTTCAGAAGCTGGCACCACACAGATGATTTCTGAGTACAAAGTGAGCAAATGCAATTCCTCTTTCACTGTGACTTGAACGACAGACACGTTTGATTGGCATGAATGTGTCTCCAAGTAAACAGACCCCACTAATACAGAAAGAAAGACGAGACATAGACAAGTCTGCCTCATTCTCCAACACACATACTGCTCAGTGCACGTGAAGGCAAGTTAATTTCAGAAAGGTTTACTTCTGTTTTCTTGAGATAACAATATGTGAAGCATTTGCTTCAACTCAGACTGTTGATAAAATTCTTCAGACACTATTATCACTGTCTATGCATTTTATACCCATAACATACTCAAACAGGGTGCTATTTTAGTGATTTGTTAAACTCACACCTTCCTTGAACATGAATGACATCTGCCATGTCTATCTATGCTTTGAGAAACATTCCTTAAGTTTGACAGAATCTTTCCTTGTTTAAAATAATGGGAAATCTTGGAAAAGTACTTTTGTTTGCCCAGGAAATAATGATTCTTCTATCCTCTTTGAAATTAGAATATGCATTAAAATGTGTTTCATATGTGTCAATCTAATTCTATATTAATATATAAGTTAAGACTTTCTTTGTAAACATCATATAAATAGCCAAACATTGTTAAGTTTGAGTAAAAAGTATTTTGGAAAGGCAGTTTTATATCTATATACAAGCACTTGCACAAGTATTCATTATCTTTGGTATCATTGTACAAATCAAAATTCATAGAACTTTTGATTTTAACATATTTTAAACTATCTTATAATACTTTTAGGTAAAAGTTATTAAAGTTTACTTCATCCCTTAGATTTTTAATAAATAGTTGGTTTAGTTTTGATTGGAAAATTATTGAGTAAACCAATTAAAGAAAAATGTAATATAAAGTTGAGATTATTAATACTAGGTAGATAAATACTAGGTAGGTAAATGTATAAAAGAGAAATTTAGGGAAAATAAAAGGCAGAGTTACTTTAATAGCAGCTGGTAGACTATGGAACTGGTTTCTATTGAGAGTCATCTTTCATTTCTCTTTGCTTCTCTTCGTTCTTTTCTCATGAGGTTGAATAGTATCATAAGACCTACCATTTGATTTTGGAGTTTAAGGAAAAGTCCAGTGTCCCCTCATGCAAACATACTAGAGATTTATTTTTATGGATTCATCATAAAATGGTACTCTGTTCCCACTTAGATCGCTTCTCTGCATTAAAGATCCCTTGAAATCTGTGAAAGCTATAGTGTTAATCTACAGGACAGATTTTGATTTTTTTTTTCTTTTTAGTCTTTGGCTTTAGTAGTAAAACACCTCAACTATTAATACTATAGACAAAAATATTATTTCATTGAAATATTTGGGGCATTTTTAAAATAGGAAATTGAGTTTTGCTCTCCACACAAATGGGGACACATCTAACTTTAAAAATATTTTAATTTTATTTAAGCTTGGCTGCCCTGGGTCTTCGTTGCTGCATATGGGCTTTCTTTAGTGGCAGCGAGTGGGGACTACTTCCTAGTTGCCATGCACAAGCTTCTCATCACAGTGGGTTCTCTTGTTGCAGAGAAGGGGCTCTAGGGCACACAGTAGTTGTGGCACGTGAATTCTGGAGCCCATGGACTTCAGTAGTTGCGGTGTGTGGGCTCAGTAGGTGAGGGCTTAGTTGCCCCAAAGCATGTGGAACCTTCCTGAACTGGGATCAAACCCATGTCCTCCCCATTGGCAAGTGGATTTCCAACCACTAGACCACCAGGGAAGTCCTGGGCCAGTCTAACTTTTAACAAAACATTGCTGATATCAATGATTCCTTCCTTAAAGTGCCCTGCACCCTACAACCAGAATTCAGGGTAGAGCTAGTACTAAATGTGTCTTTCTCACATTTTGTGAATTATACACTTAAATATAGTTTTATGTGGAGGTGCTTCCTGATTTAAGATAGCCTGATGCTTGAAAGGGTCTTCCCCAGTAGCTCAGTTGGTAAAGAATCCACCTGCAATGCAGGAGACCTGAGCTTGATACTTGGGTTGGGAAGATTCCCCTGCAGGAGGGCATGGCAACCCACTCCAGTATTCTTGCCTGAAGAATCCCCATGGATGGAGGAGCCTAGTGGGCTACAGTCCACGGGGTCACAAAGACTCAGACAGAGTAGGCTGCTGATGATACACGGAAATGTTGATGCACTCAAACAACTGCCACACAATTTCCTCTGAGTCTCGGAGGTCCCTCCTAAGGCATTTGCAGCTCTTTGCTCACCTGCACTGGAGACATGCATTTCTTTTCTTTTTAATCATTTCTTTTGAGTCCATAGTTCCTTTAAAAAAAAAAGTTTTATTTATTTTTGGCTGTGCTGGGTCTTCGTTGCTGCCTGTGGGCTTTCTCTAGTTATGGAGAGCAGGGACTACTCCTCGTTGCGGTGCAAGGGCTTCTCATTGTGTTGGCTTCTCTTGTTGTGGAGAACAGGCTCTAGGGCATGTGGATTCAGTAGCTATGATGCACAGTCTTAGTTGCCCCAAGGCAGGTGGGATCTCCCTGGACCAGGGATCGAACCCGTGTCTCCTGCATTGGCAGGCGGATTTGTAACCACAGGACCACCAGGGAAGTCCCGAGATTCTTATTTCTGACAATGGACATTGAGCAGCTGGAGTGTTGTTATATGAAGGGAATTTCACATCATGAGGCTTAAATAAATGTCCATTGAATGAATGATAAAGGTCATTAAAATATCCATATTGCTAATGATTTCAATGCTTTTTTTTTTTTTTGCTGCAAATTCTACTGTACTTTCAGAGATAAGGTCCAGCATGCTATCAAGACTTTTGAGACATATGAAGAAGAAATACAATGTAGCTTCTAGCTAAGAGAAGAATCAGTGAATCAGCAAGTCAGACCCCAAATAACCCAGATGTTAAAAAGATAGGTAAAATCAGTGAAGAAATGGAGAACTTCAAAAAAGAATTGGAAGTTGCCTAAAAAATTCAAATTACCATCCTAGAGAAATGGGTCATAAAAATGATTGAAAGAATCTTGGCTGGAATTTTCCAAGTGTATTAAAAAAAATACCAACCTGCTGATTTACAGTAACTGGTAAAATTCCAAAAGCATACCCAAGATAGAGGAAGGCATAATTTGAAAAACCACCAAGTAGAAAAGGTAACAATTATGAAGCTGTGGTTTCCTGTCCTGAAGGAACTGCCAATACATGTGACCATGATGGGAGTGGGAGTGAGTGAGGGTGTATGTGTGAGTCTGTGTGTGTGCATATATGTGTGTATGTGTGTGTGTGTGTGTTATGCATGAGTGTATATGTGTGTGTATTTGTGGGTGTGTGAGTGTATATATGTGTGTGTTGGAGCGGTAGGGGCTTAAAACTTTACCAGCAAAATGTATGAAGATTGTCAGTCAGTTCAATCAGTTCAGTCACTCAGTCATGTTTGCAACCGCATGGACTGCAGCATGCCAGGCCTCGCTGGCCATCACCAACTCCCAGAGTTTACTCAAACTCATGTCCATTGAGTCAGTGATGCCATTCAACCATCTCATCCTCTGTTGTCACCATCTGGGTTATTTGGGGTCTGACTTGCTGATTGAAGATTGTAGTTCTAGGATAAAGCACCTAATAATTTAAATGTTTAGAGAAGAAATTCTGGCAGTATAAGAACTATAGGAGTGGGAACCAAATTAAAAGCATCAATTGGGAGAGACTCCAGGCATTTAGCTAAATAAAACAAATACACTCTGTTTCCTCTCTGGCCAGTGTGCATATGGTCATTTCATTTATCTAGCCTTCTCCGGCCATCCTTTGATATGGTGCAGTTCTCCCTTTCCTCATCATTTTCTGGTTCCCTCTCAATATACACTTGAAGGGGTTAAGGGTAGCACTCTGAGAAGCAGCTGCTGATAGTATATACTCTACTTTCTCTCTCTGAGATTCTTTTTAATACATTTTATCAAAATTCAATCCTCAGAGTTGTGAGCATCACCTAAGCCCATGAGAATACCTTCAGAGTTTTGATTATTTCCCATTTCAGCTAGACAACCTGGCAAGGAATTAAGGCTCTCAGGGAGTTCCTGCCTCATTTGAACTTCTCAAGGGAAAAGTTTGATGCTGGGAATCTTCCTCTTCTTCCCTTCCCCCTCCCCTCCCCCTTCCCCTCCTCCCCCCCACCTCTTCCCCTTCTTTGGCTTCTTCTTCTTCCTCCCTTTTCTTCTCTTCCTCTCCCCTGTCTTTCAAAGTTCAAGATTTTTTACATTTTATCTTTCCAACAGAATAGCTTTTTAAAATGGGAGAAGGAAGAAATAGTACTGAGCCACATCAAAATTGTTTCTTCTTTGGCAGAGTTTTCTAAAGATCTTTGATTTCCACTCCCTTCATTTTCTTATAGTATTTTACTGGATCCTGTCGGTTTGATTTTTGTTCATTTTGTCAGGTATCAGGGCAGGAGAGGCAATGATATAGGTTCCTTCAATCAATTTACCTAGAATAGTGTCTGAATTATTATTTTAAAATACTCTATTTGGAGATTTCTTTGTAAAAACTCAGGTTTAATGAAGAAAGTATGAACTAGGAATCAGTATAATTAAAATTATCTGGTTATATAACCTAAAATAAGTCATTTCACCTGTATGGGCTTTTTACTCTTCATGTATAAGAAGAAGGGATTCAGCTTATGCATCATGTAAGGCCGTTCCAATGTTCACAGTCAACAGTTTTCACTACCTGGACTCTGTATTTACATAACTATGTTTCTCTTCTACTGGCTCTGTGGAATGAGTCTATAAAAATAGCTTCAGTTACAGAAGGTCCAAAAAAGTTCAGGGCAGTTTGAAAAGGGTTTAAAGAAACAAGATTTTAATCTTTTCTATTTAAATAAAGCATTCTTGCCTAATGAGCTCTTTTAAAAAAATAAACTCTATTTTTATATAGTATTTCATGATTTTCTCTTCATTTTTGCCAGTCAACAACTCGATGAACATGGTATCGATTTTGCTTGCCAGCATAGTGACCCAGCTACCAACCACTGCTCTATTTCTCACTGGGTTCAATAATCTAAGGAATGTGCTAATTCCTTTTGCATATATTTTCATTTTACCCTAAAGTAGCTACTTTTTCATGCAAATATTACTCTAACCCAGTTTTACTATCAAAAATATTCTTATTGGTAGCATGTGTGGTGGGTAATTTTATGTGTCAACTTGGCTGGACCACAGTGCCCAGACATTTGGTGAAACATTAGTCTGGACATTTCTGTGAGGGTGTTTTTGAACATGATTAACATTTAAATTGGTGAGCTTTGTGTAAAGCAGATTGCGCTCTATGGTGCGTGTGGGGACCCATCCAATCAATTATGGGCTCGAACAGAATAGACTGACCCCCTTTTCCCACCAGCAATGGGGGGGTTCTGCCTGAAACAATATCAACAGATCACTGCCATCCGGGGTTTCCAATCTGCTGGACCACCCCGCAGTACTTGGACTTGCCCGTCTCCATATCATGTGAGCCAACTTCTTAAAGTCAGCCTCTCCCCTTCATTCACTTACATCTGTATGTGTGCACTTAGTCGCTAAGTCGTGTCCGACTCTTTGTGACCCCATGGACAGTAGCCTGCCAGGCTCCTCTGTCTGTGGGATTCTCTAGGTAAGAATACTGGAGTAGGTTGCCATTTCCTTCCCCAGGAGATCTTCCCAACCCAGGGACTGAACCTGGGTCTACTGCATTGGCAGATGGATTCTTTACCACTGTGCCACCTGGGAGCCCCCTCTTCACATATATACATATGTTCAAGCTTTCATGTCTCTGGAGAACCTTAAGACAACATGACTTAATTATTTCCAAAACTGCATGCATAAGAACACTGAACTTCTTACAGCAAAGAATTTTTTGGAGCATGCTATGGGGCTGAGGTGGGTGGTGGTAGGGAACAGAAGAACATAAAATAAAACAAAGCTTCATCCCAAGGAAAAACAGATCTCCAATCTTTGCACAAGGAAAGGTGCTTGGAATTAAAACTCAGGTTGCTTCTGTTCTCTGTAATCAGGCGTGGTCTGGTCCCACTTCCTGTGTAGCTACAGGTCTTGCCCATCTTTCTCCCGTGATACAACTACCTGTTTTTATGATTAGACATCTCTAACTTAACACCTAGGCTAGTTATCAGGAAAACAGGCTGTTTCTAGTTGTCAGTGTGGTTAATAGTTCTGCTCTATAATGAAACTGAAAAGGAAAAAAAAAAAAGTTTTCCATGTTAGACCCAGTTGGCAGGTTGCCTGGGAAAAGGGTGTTAATATCTTCTCAGCCAGGTCTCTGGGCTCCTGCCAGTCCAGATTGCATATTTCATGGGTCATTCACCTTCGCTCCTTCACAAAAAATACTGTCTTGTCAGAATACCATGTTTGTGGGTCCTGGCCTTCCAGATAAAATCCCCAGTCAGTTGTCAAATTTTGCTTTTGGTTTATTTGTTTGTTTAAATTTTTTTATAGAGGCTAAATGCCTCAGTCCACTATTCATATCTATATTCTTTTGAAGACCTTCTCTGGTGGCTCAGTGGTAAAAAAAAAAAAAAACCCGCCTGTCAATGCAAGAGATGCAGGTCCAGTCCCTGGGTCAGGAAGATCACCTAGAGAAGGAAATGGCAACCCACTCCAGTATTCTTGCCTGGTAAATCCCATGGACAGAGGAGTTTGGTGAGCTTCAGTCCATGGGGTCACAAAGAATCAGACACGACTACACGCACACACACTTATACTTGTTTCACCACAAAACCTGTGTGCTGAGCCCACAAGGGCCAGAAAGGAAATGATGCTGATGCTTTCTTAGAGTAAGAGGTGCTTAGTACCTATGTTGTTCCCTCTGTGAGCCAGATGTATGTTTTCAAGATAAAGTCACATTTCCTCATTCTCAGTCTTCTGCCATCAGGGTTGGAAGAATCATTTTTCATTGTAAAAGTGATGCTGTTGAAATAAAATTATTCTTTGGCCACATAAAATCTGGCACATATTTTCCTAGACTTCAATAATCTAACTCTATTTAGTTGCTATAAAAAATTGAGAATTATTGGTAAGATAAAGGCAATATTTTAAAAGTTACTGTTCTCGGTGTATGGGCTTCCTAGGTAGCTCATAAAGACCCTGCCTACAAAGCTGGAGACGTGGATTTGATCCCTGGGTTGGGAAGATCCCCTGGAGAAGGAAATGGCTACCTACTCCAGCGGTTTTGCCTGGGAAATCCCATGGACAGAGGAGCTTGGTGGACTGCAGTCCATGGGGTCAAAAAAGAGTTGGACACAATTTATTGACTAAACAACAACAACAGTTCTCAGAGTATAAGATAAAATGACAGAAGAACACATACTGGAACATGTGTGTATGTGTATAAATATTATGATTCAACACACACAATTTATTTAGACAATGTGTTTTCTAGACTAAAGGGGAATTAACCATCAATGAACAAAGCCATGTTCTTACTCAAGAGCAGTTATTCAGGAAGCTATTATCAATAAATCAATGTGTTATTTTGATCACGTCATGGTATACTTAGCAACAAAGGAAACAACAATAGCATTTCTAAAAGTATCTTTAAAAATGTATTGATGAAAAGATTATGGGTTTTACTGTCAGACAACAAGGATTTGAATGGCAAATTTTCCAGTTGGGTGTTACACAGGTAAATATATTTTACCTCCTTCAGCTTCCATATCATCTGTATAATCTTGCTATTTTATAACTATTAAACTATTAGAAGGATTAAGGAAATCCTTGTGACTTATAATGGATATAAAGCATCTAGAACTGTGTCTGGCATAGGTAGGTGTTCAGTAAACATAATCTGCCCACCTTCTTTATTGCTAAATCTCATTTCCTCATTCTCAATATTTGGGCAAGCTCCGGGAGTTGGTGATGGACAGGGAAGCCTGGTATGCTGCAGTCTACTGGGTCACAAAGAGTCGGACACGACTGAGTGACTGAACTGAACTGAATATCTAGGGGATGTTTCCAAGTACAGGGAGGTTTGTGAGGATTAGATATGATACATGTGAATGCTCTTGTGCTGAACCAGGGAAATGGTGTGTGGATGCTATGCATCAGCAGATCAATTCCAGTCCCTTCGCCTCCCATCCTTGCTGGTTACTGCAAAGATTAGAAAGCCAAAACTGGACTCTCAGATCCCTTTGCAATTGAGTTCTAGATGCTCTCACGATGCGGAACACGGAAATAAAGAAGTGGAGGTGTCTACCTGCGACCTTGAGCTGCTTCTGAGATTTTAGCAGCATTGTCAAGGTCAGCGTTCTTTCTGGAGGGCACTCAATGTCACACTCAAGCATCCCAGTGACCAGAGGCAGCTGCTCCAGTGACCCCCGCGGTGCACACTGCTGATGCCTAGCTGCCCAGTTTCCTAGATCAGAGCTCTGATGTGGGTCTTTGACACAACAGTTCTTGTAGTGGTCTCCCTGAATGAGATCACTGGTGTGTTTCTCACTCTGAAATTCATTCCTGGAAACTCACCAAGCTTTTTTCCAAAATGTTTTTTGAACCACCAAATTTTTTCTAAGATCATTATTTTCTATTTAAATCCCTGTAGTGTTTTCTATTTCTTGTGCAGATTCCTAAGTGACTTCCAATTTTAAATAACATGTTTTTATTTAATATGACTTTAAACAATATCTTCCGTAGTTTTTCCTTGTAACAGTTACTGTGATGTTACATGCATGCACTGGATTCTTCCTGGGACTCAGACAGAGGTCATGAACCTTCTGGATGCTGTCCTATGGGAATTGGGAGTGGGGGTGGGGCTCAGTTACTAGAATATACAATGGGGAATAAATGAGTGACTATTTAGGATTGATATAAATCAATTTGATTGTTTCTTTTTTCAACTTTTTCGGGCAAAATGAAAAAAAGAAACACCTCTCTTGATGGTTTTTCAAGTTAAGCAGTAGGGTTCACTTCAATCCTTACTTGACATATGAATGCTCATTTACTGCATGGCATGACCCTTCTCAAACAGTCCTTTATGTACACATTTAGAAACACTTTACATTTAACAGTACAAAGAAATGACTAGAAGTCATTGAGTAGACTATAGGATGTATGAAGAAAAACAAGAACAGAAAAACTATAAAAAATAACGCAGCTATTATGTTAAGATCTCAGCTAACTTTTCAAATGAGATTAGAAAATATATTCTCTTAATTTGAATGCAGTTTTTCCTTTATGTTCCTCCCCAAATGGCTTCATAAGAGAAAAGGGCTTTGTAAATTAGATTGTTTTATTACAAATTTCCAATAGGATGTATATTCTCTGTAGCCCCTTATTTTTCTGTAAATAGTCTTTGACAAATAAGCAGTGGGTTGGCTGGGTGACATTATGTAAGACCCAAACTAAAATTTAAAACAATTCGGGGATTGTACATAAGATGACTGTTCTATGCACATATAGGATTTCATCTGCAAACAGAACACATATTTTGCAAGTAGGGGCAAAAAAATTGCAAGCTCAAATTACTATTATGAAAGATATTTAACCTAAAGCAAAATGTACCCAAGAAATCACTGATTAGTTTCCATTTAGTATTTACAGAGCATCTTCTTCTGATGTATGGAGTTTTATTTACTAAAGACCATAACACCATCTTTTACATCACTGACAAGCAAATTTAAATTTCTTTCTATTGTAATTAAATCATAATAGCCAGCATTTGATTGCTTTTCTTTATTACTGTGTGTAAAGTGGCTATTCGGCAGGATAAGAGTTAAATTTTTCTGCAAACACTTCCTCTCTTCAGGGACTTCTTATCTGATGTTTTGTCTGCTTAGCACTTCCTCATATTTGCAGAGTGCTCAGGTGAACAGAAATGGCAACCCACTCCAGTATTCTTGTCTGGAAATCCCATGAACAGAGGAGCCTGGTGGACTACAGTCCATGGGGTAGCAAAGAGTAGGGCATAGCTTAGTGACTGAGCACACACACATAGCATCCTAACAGGCATCTCTGGGTTTGCATACCATGAACGCATAGTAATTTGTCATAATAGTTATTTGAAGTTCCTGGAGTCTCCAGATCAAAAAGGCAGGGGAATTAAATTGTTTTCCTTAAATGCTTTGCAAGCTAGGATCTTTATTTTTGCTTTCTCAGTTTTTTTACACAAACTTTGTGAGAAAGTATTTACCTTATTTATTTCTCAGATGAGGAAACACAGGTTCAGCAGGGCCAAAATTTTTTGTGGTCACATCATATACACACTAAGTGAGCAGCTGCGATTTTTCTTGTACCATTTTTCCCCCTTGACTCATATCCTTTCAGTTTCTCTTTAGTGATAGCTATATAACTGTCAGGCTAAAACCTGAAGGTTGTTTAGGGAAGAGGAGAACGAGCACTAATTTCATCAGAGCAAAAAGTAGCAGCTGTAGCTCAGCTGGTAAAGAATCTGCCTGCAATGTTAGAGGCCTGGGTTCAATCCCTGGGCTGGGAAGAAACCCTGGAGGAGGGCATAGCAACCCACTCCAGTATTCTTGCCTGGAGAATCCCCATGGACCGAGGAGCCTGGCGGGCTACAATTCGGGGGGTTGCAAAGAGCCCAACACGACTGAGTGACTAGGCACATAAATCATTAAACCTATGCTAAATCTTCATAATTTATAAATTATCAAAACATTTAAATCAGGCAAATGTTTAACTATAGATCTTTAGAAAAAAATTAGTATCTGCCAATTTCTATGGTATGAAAATCCCAACCATAGGCAGAGTTCCAGCTCCTGGTGTGATGTCACAGAAGGCAGTGTGTAAGAGATGTGCATGGTGGCTCTGGGAGCATCCAGAAGCTGGACTCCAGCAAAACACTGCCTGGAGAGTCATTCCTGCAAATCACCCTGTTTCACAGATGAAGAAATTGAACCTTGAAACATCCAGCAACTCATCCCAGGTCGCTTGTTAGAAAGTAGCTTTGCTGGGGAAAGAAACAAGGACTGATCCCAATTCCTTTAAATAGTTTTGTGAAAAAAAGCGAAAAAAAAAAAAAAATAGCTTTGAGGACAATTAAGCTGTTGTAAGGGAGAAGGAGTCATAGTCAACAAAAGAGTCCGAAATGCAGTACTTGGATACAATCTCAAAAATGACAGAATGATCTCTGTTCATTTCCAAGGCAAACCATTCAATATCATGGTAATCCAAGCCTATGCCCCAACCAGTAACGCTGAAGAAGCGGAAGTTGAACGGTTCTATGTAGACCTACAAGACCTTTTAGAACTAACACCCAAAAAAGATGTCCTTTTCATTATAGGGGACTGGAATGCAAAAGTAGGAAGTCAAGAAACACCTGGAGTAACAGGCAAATTTGGCCTTGGAGTACGGAATGAAGCAGGGCAAAGGCTAACAGAGTTCTGCCAAGAGAACACACTGTCATAGCAAACACCCTCTTCCAACAACACAAGAAAAGACTCTACACATGGACATCACCAGATGGTCAACACTGAAATCAGATTGATTACATTCTTTGCAGCCAAAAATGGAGAAGCTCTATACAGTCAGCAAAAACAAGACCAGGAACTGACTGTGGCTCACATCATGAACTCCTTATTGCCAAATTCAGACTTAAACTGGAGAAAGTAGGGATAACCATTAGACCATTCAGGTATGACCTAAATCAAATCCCTTTTGACTATATAGTGGAAGTGAGAAATAGATTTAAGGGACTAGATCTGATGGACAGAGTGCCTGATGAACTATAGATGGAGGTTCGTGACATTGTACAGGAGACAGGGATCAAGACCCTGTCTTTTCCCCATGGAAAAGAAATGCAAAAAGGCAAAATGGTTGTCTGAGGAGGCCTTACAAATAGCTGAGAAAAGAAGAAAAGTGAAAAGCAAAGGAGAAAAGGAAAGATACTCCCATTTGAATGCAGAGTTCCAAAGAATAGCCAGGAGAGATAAGAAAGTCTTCCTCAGTGATCAGTGCAAAAGAAATAGAGGAAAACAACAGAATGGGAAAGACTAGAGATATCTTCAAGAAAATTAGACATACCAATGGAACATTTCATGCAAAATGGGTTCAATAAAGGACAGAAATGGCGTGGACCTAACAGAAGCAGAAGATATTAAGAAGAGGTGGCAAGAATACACACAAGAACTGTACAAAATAGATCTTCACTACTCAGATAATCACAATGGTGTGATCACTCACCTAGAGCCAGACATCCTGGAATGTGAAGTCAAGTGGGCCTTAGAAAGCATCACTATGACCAAAGCTAGTGGATGTGATGGAATTCCAGTTGAGCTATTTCAAATCCTGAAAGATGATGCTGTGAAAGTGCTGCACTCAATATGCCAACGAATTTGGAAAACTCAGCAGTGGCCACAGGACTGGAAAAGGTCAGTTTTCATTCCAATGCCTAAGAAAGGCAATCCCAAAGAATGATTAAACTACCATACAATTGCACTCATCTCACACACTAGTAAGGTAATGCTCAAAATTCTCCAAGTCTGGCTTCAGCAATATGTGAACCAAGAGCTTCCAGATGTTCAAGCTGGTTTTAGAAAAGGCAGAGGAACCAGAGATCAAATTGCCAATATCCACTGGATCATTGAAAAAGCAAGAGAGTTCCAGAAAAACATCTATTTCTGCTGTATTGACTACGCCAAAGCCTTTGACTGTGTGGATCACAACAAACTGGAGAATTCTGAAAGAGATGGGAATACCAGACCACCTGACCTGCCTCTTGAGAAACCTGTATGCAGGTCAGGAAGCAAGAGTTAGAACTGGACATGGAAAAACAGACTGGTTCCAAATAGGAAAAGGAGTACGTAAAGGCTGTATATTGTCACCGTGCTTATTTAACTTATATGCATAGTACATCATGAGAAATGCTGGGCTGGAAGAAGCACAAGCTGGAATCAAGATTGCCGGGAGAAATATCAATAACCTCAGGTATGCAGATGATACCACCCTTATGGCAGAAAGTGAATAGGAACGAAAGAGCCTCTTGATGAAAGTGAAAGAGGAGAGTGAAAAAGTTGGCTTAAAGCTTGAGATTCAGAAAACTAAGATCATGGCATCTGGTCCCATCACTTCATGGGAAATAGATGGGGAGACAGTGGAAACAGTGTCAGACTTATTTTGGGGGGCTCCAAAATCACTGCAGATGGTGATTGCAGCCATGAAATTAAAAGAGGCTTACTCCTTGGAAGGAAAGTTATGACCAACCTAGATGGCATATTAAAAAGCAGAGGCATTACTTTGCCAACAAAGGTCTGTCTGGTCAAGGCTATGGTTTTTCCAGTGGTCATGTATGGATGTGAGAGTTGGACTGTGAAGAAAGCTGAGTACCGAAAAATTGATGCTTTTCAACTGCGGTATTGGAGAAGACTCTTGAGAGTCCCTTGGACTGCAAGGAGATCGAACCAGTCCATCCTAAAGGAGATCAGTCCTGGGTGTTCATTGGAAGGACTGATGCTGAATCTGAAACTCTAATACTTTGTCCACCTCATGCAAAGAGTTGACTCATTTGAAAAGACCCTGATGCTGGGAGGGATTGGGGGCAGGAGGAGAAGGGGACAACAGAGGATGAGAAGGCTGGATGGCATCACTGACTCGTTGGGCATGAGTTTGAGTAAACTCCGGGAGTTGGTGATGGACAGGGAGGCCTGGCATGCTGCGATTCATGGGGTCGCAAAGAGTCGGACACGACTGAGCGACTGAACTGAACTGAAGGGAGAAGGAAATGGCAACCCACTCCATTATTCTTGCCTAGAAAATCCCATGGACAGAGGAGCCTCGTGGGCTGCTGTCCATAGGGTCACACAGAGTCGGACACTACTGAAGCGACTTAGCAGCAGAAGCAGCAAGGTGTTATAAACTGCAGCAAGGAGCTTTTTCTTCTATATATTTATATTTTTGTCAGCAGATTACTAAGAAAGACCAAACGAGAGGAATTTCCTCTCTCACCTAGTGGGTAAAGTGTATGTGTTTTTTGTTTTACTTTTTTACTTTCTATTTTCCTTAAAGGTTGTGTCTTCTTGTTAACAAAATCATGCAACCTTATGGATGAGATGCTCACAATTTCTTAGAAATCCAATTAAAATGCTAACCGCACAGTGGAAGAGTCGGTGAGTCCCGAGAGGTGAGCATCTGTGCAGAGGTAACAGGGCTCTGTCCCTCCTCCCGGAATACAGAGCCAGCTCCACCTACTCTGTTCTCCCCGCCTACGGGGAGGGGAGCTTTGGCACCAGAAGGCAGCCCCTTGCAGAGCGGTCACTTTTCCTACCAGTTTATTATTGGGACTGTTTCTCTTCCTATGAGTTCCTGTTGCTGGAAGGGAGCCTAATGCTTTTTTAAAATCTATTTTTCAGGAAATGAGGAAACAGAGAAGTACTCAAGCGTTATTTGAATAAAAAGAGCATTTACTGGTAGTTAATCTAATTTGGAAAAGACAATCTTTTCCCAGTACAGACATACAGCTTGAATTCAGTACGTGAGTTTTTTCCCTGATTGTTTTTTTCATATTATCTGGTGTTAATACCTACGAGGATACACTGAAACAATCACCTTAATTAATAAAAAGCCTATTTTAGTTTTCTCTGCTGTTTACCTCTTGCACTAACTGTTGTGTAATCTGGCAGATTATACAATACGTGTGTGCATGCTCAGTCACTTCAGTCATATCCGACTATACGACCCTGTGGACTGTAGCCCATTAGGCTCCTCTGTCCATGGGGTTCTCCAAGTGAGAACACTGGAGTGGGTTGCAATGCTCTCCTCCAGGAGATATTCCCGACCCAGCAATCAAACCTGCATCTCTTATGTCTCCTGCATTGCAGGCAACTTCTTTACGGCTAGCACCACCTGGGAAGTCCAGACTATAGGATACAGATGCATAAAAATAGATCAAGTGAAGTAAACACATATGATACCCAGGTCTTCTCTCTCTCTCATATACAATACACACATACTTGCACAAACACATATACAATACACATACACACACACACATCACATACACACACACCACCTACACACAGGCACGCAGCACACACACTTCTTCTAGCTTTCAGATAAAGCTAAAAATACCTGCTGTTTGAAATCATTCCCAGTGGTGATTAAAAAGAACCTTCCCCACTGAGATCAGAGATGGTCCTTCTTCTTTGTTGAACCAAGGTCTTCGCTGTGGTTGTCAGGATGCAGCCACGACCCTAGAAAAGCAGAGCAGAGGGTGTACTGTGGTCTCATTTAAGCCAAGTTTTGTTTAAAAACCATCTTTTTTCAAAGCTGTCTATAAACCCTTGGTGAGAGTAGTGCAAACAGTGTTGGTGGATAGTAAAAGAAAGTGATCACAGTCTGTCATGCAATGGTCCTTTTAAAAGGACAGAGGGACAGAGGAGACCAGAAGTCCTAAGTTCGGGTGGGCACTTTCCGCGTTGCTGTAATGAGTTCTGGGGCTGCAGATACATTACTTACTGTTCCTGGGTTGTAATACACATGTCTGTTTGCGCTTTCTCATTTACATACAGGAGTAGGAAGTGATGTGGACTCTTCTTACGTCAATCGTTTCATATAAACTATAGATAAATTGAAGATACTTTTCAAATTCCAAGTATCCATCCCCCAAACGTTCTGATTCTCTGGTATGAAGCCATGTCACCTGCCTAGCCTTTGGCCCACACCTATATACTGGAAATTACCAAAGTCTATCTCCAGGGTCTTTTCCAGACCTGAAATTATATACTTCAAAATTAATTCACTCTTCTGAAACCTGCACAAAGATCACTGGATCACTTATAAAACTACTCCATAATATTAAAAAATGAAGAACCCTCTCTAATGCTTTTTCACTTTTTATAAAATAATAGCCTCTGTACACTACATGTTTATAATATGCCAAATACTTGACTAATCTCTTCACTCATATTACCTCTGTTAAAGTCACTGAATTATCCCAGTAGTCTTATGAGGATTTATTGTTTCCATTTTATGGATAAAGGAAGTAACAGTGAGTAGATATTGCTGACATTAAGTGAAAGATCATTGTCTGAAGATACTTATAGTCCTTCATATTATTCACTATATAAATTCTATATGATAAACTCATTCAAATCTCTTTGAATTTAATAGACATACATATATTCACACATAATATTAAAGTTCAATAATTTTTCAACTAAAAAGTGTATTCTAAAGCTTTGATTTCATTTGAACCAACTAAGAAAGTGAACAATTTGCCATTCAAGACAGCTATCTTTTAAAAAATAATGTTTTCTTAGTTCCTAGTAAAATCACTCATGCTTTTTATAAGTTATAAAATACAAGAAAGGTAAAAGCTGTTTCTTCCATAACCTATTAGCTATATACTCAGATACATGTATTTAATAATGTATCATTTAAATTCCAAAATTATTTATGGTTATATACAAACATCTGGGGCTCCCCAGGTAGATCAGTGGTAAAGAATCTGCCTGCCCATGCAGGAGATGCAGGAGATGAGGGTTCAATCCCTGGATTGAGAAGATCCCCTAGAATGGGAAAGGGCAACCCACTCTGGTATTCTTGCCTGGAGAATCACATGGACAGAGGAGGGTGGCGGGCTCTAGCCCACGGGGTTGCAAAAAACGTGGACATGACTGAGCAACTGAGCACACATGTATACCCACTCACCAATGTTTACATTTTTAAAAAATTATTTTTCTATTATTAACAGAATTCTGCCTTCCCTAAATCACCATTCAGGTGATAATGAGAGGACATAACCTAGATGTAAATCAGTGGATTGTGTGTACAATATGGACTGAAAGACAGTGAAGGAAGAGGAAACACATCCCGTCGAGGCTATGTATATCATCTCAAAGGTGAGTTTCCTCTTGTCTTAGTGTGTAGTGAGTACCCCAGTCTTGAGAATAGTTATGAGAATTAAACTGTAGTTGTGGTTCCTACCTTTTATCACCTTTGAATAACCCATTTCTTCCTTATGCTCATGGGATGGTAATGTGGGTATAAAATCTATATAGAAATACGTTACGTCCAATAACCTTGCTTTCTTCAAACAGAACATATTCTTACCATGACTACCACAAGCAGAGTATAGAGGAGGAACCACAAGAAGTAAATGAAAAAGCAAAGTCTTTGGGGTTGTGGAAGCAGATAACAATCATCTAAGCTCCAGCAGTAAAGAATCTGCCTGCAATGCAGAAGACTGGGGTTTGATCCCTGAGTCAGGAAGATCCCCTGCAGAAGGGAACGGCAACCCACCCCAGTATTCTTGCCTGGAGAATTCCAGGGACACAAGAGCCTGGCAGGCTACAGTCCATAGGGTCACAAAGAGTCAGACAGGACCGAGTGACGAACACTTTCACTTTCAAGAGAACCTAAACAAGAGGCCAGAGCAGAGGTGTCTGGGTGAGTCTGTACAGTTGGCACCCTGGTCTCTGTTTCCATGGAGCCATCATGGAAATTTCTCCACTTCGATTTACCCTCTGTATGAGAAAGAACAAGTTTTCACATCTCTTAAGCTTTCAGATAATTTGAGACTGGGTGTTAATGGTGGGCGAGGGGAGGAAGGAAGCTGGTTTTCCAAAGATAAGTAACTAAGACTGTTGAGGGAGTGGGAGGAGGAGGGGCTGGGAGCTTTGCTGCAGGAGGGCATTCTGTTCTGCTGAAACCCCTTCTGGAGTTCCAGGAGGGAGATGTTACCTTTTAACTGGTGTGGACCTTGTGACCAGGGAGCGGACTTAACCTACTTCTTGGCCAGGACTAAATGTTACTTTTGACTCTAAATTACAAACAAAAAATTTATCTACTTTCCTATTTTAGACAGTAAATATCAAATATATTATCTTATTGTTTTTTCATTCTGTGGTCACTAGATTTTCAACAGAAGTGAAGAGAAATCAAAGAGGAGAGAGGTTTGTAAAATGGACATTTTTGGTCGATTTTATTATTATTACTATTATTAGTATTAAAGTATAGTTCCACGGTGTTTCAGATGTACAGCATAGTGATTTCAGATGCAGCCCATATATGGGCTTCCCAGATGGCTCAGAGGTAAAGAATCTGCCTGCCAATGGAGGAGACATAAGAGACATGTGTTTGATCCCTGGGTCAGGAAGATCCCCTGGAGAAGGAAATGACAACTCACTCCAGTAATCTGGCCTGGAAAATCCCATAGACAGAGGAGCCTGGCAGACTACAGTCCATAGGGTTGCAAAGAGTCAGACATAACTGAGCATCTGAGCTAATATATATATTCTTTTTCACATTCTTTTCCATTATAGAATAATACAAGTTACTGAATACAGTGCTTTTTGTTGTATCATAAGTATTTGGTCAATTTTAAGTTTTCTCTGCTTGTCATAAAAATGGGATTTAACAGTGAAATTCATAGCATCTTGGAAGTTCTTTTGAGTGCATCTCTAGGCGCTATGTAAATTTTAACTGTATAAAATTTATTTCATTTAAGTTTGGCCCAAATATCATGTGTCTCTGGAAAATACCAGTTTGTACACGTTTAATCTTATTTAATGAAATTAATTTCCATTCCTTTCCAAAATTGTTTTTCTTCTTCAAACTATAGATCACACATTTCTGATATCTGACAGTTTTGTACATAAAGATGTCTAATCTATTGAGTCATGCACTTTTGCCTTGCCACAAATAGAGAATGCAAAGCAAAGTTACTGGGCTCTCACTAACTGCATGTTTCATCTTTTTAACTTGCCTGAAGTATGGTTGACATTGTTATTGAGTTATTTGGCGGGAAATTTCCCTAATGAGATGACATAGACACTTGGCACTGGATCAGCTTCTGACCTTTAGTCTAACTCCATCTGAGCACCAGATGCCCTGACATCACCTGGGGTAGGGGAGAGGGCCTCGTGGAGTCTTGGGAGGGTCCCTAATGACCCACTGTGGCTTTACATCTTCTTTACCATGTTTAAACAGCTCTTCTATTTGCAACCTCTCTTATTTGACATTTTTCTTTTGCTTTTAAAAATTGTCTCATTTGGTGCTCAGTCACTAGCACATTTTATTTTCCGTGCTTCTTAACTGCTTTGCTGTTTCGTCTGCTCAACCAGTGCAACTTTGAAAAAGTATGTAATCCATATACTTACTTTCTTTAAGTTGACTGGCTAAATCGACAGTGGTGACTGCTTTGATTTTCAGCACAGAGATGCATAGTAAAGTCTGTTTTCCTATATCAGGTGTGTTGATTAATACTTCGTAGAACTGGGCTTGGATTTTTACAACTTGGGTAATTGATGAGAAGTCAGAGCTTGGGGCTGTATAATTAAGCTAGCTGGAAAATGAATTCAGAAATTGGCTTTGTGATTTGATTGGTTTAACTTCTATGAATATACTTAATCCTTTTGAATTAAATTTGTTGCCAGAGAATTATGTTAGCTACATCTCTGCAATGCTATATCTTCAGGGCAGTGTTCATTTGTAGTCTCTCAAAGAAATAATTGAGTATAAAACACAATGACCAATAGTAACATAGGAAAAAAAAGATTGTTTTCTTGTTCATTGGTGAAATATGCTGGATATTTTCCTATACTTTCACTTTCTCAACTGATCTTCTAATTACCTCTGTGCCGTAAATAATTATAGCTCTGTGGCTACAGCTGAATTCACTAAAGTCTGCTATTAGGATTAACTGGTCCTACTAGCTAGCAGCATCAGGCAGTGTTTATGCACAGAAATTATGTTAAGCAAGAATAGCCATTTGACAGCCATATGCTATACTTCACTGTATGATACTTTCCTGAAAAACACAGAGTTCATCAGTGACTGTCTTTCAGGGAGTAGGATGAGTTGGTCCACAGAGAAGGCTGAATACCAAAGAACTGATGCTTTTGAGTTGTGGTGCTGGAAAAGACTCTTGAGAGTCCCTTGGACAGCAAGGAGATCAAACCAGTCAATCTTTAAGGAAATCAATCCTGAATATTCATTGCAGATACTGATGCTGAAGCTGAAGCTCCAATACTTTGGCCACCTGGTCCGAACAGCCGACTCATTGGAAAAGACCCTGATGCTGGCAAAGATTGAGGGCAAAATAAGAAGGGGGTGGCAGAGGATGAGAAGGTTAGATATCATTACTGACTTGATGAACCAGAGCAAACTTTGGCTTCCCAGATGGTGCTAGTGGTAAACAACCTACTTGCCAAAGCAAGAGATGTAAGAGACGTGGATTCGATGCCTGGGTCGGGAAGATCTCCTAGAGGAGGGCGTGGCAACCCACTCCAGTATTCTTGCCTGGAGAATCCCATGGACAGAGGAGCCCGACAGGCTTCAGTCCATAGGGTCATCGCACAGAATCAGACACGAATAAAGTGATATAAGACACATGTTGGGAGACAGTAGAGGACAGAGGAGCCTGACGTGCTATAGTCCATGGGATCACAAAGAGCTGATACGACTTAGGAACTGAGCAACAGCAGGAGTGAAATCTAACTAGTTGAGTGCTACACATTCATTACAAAATAAACACAAGTAGTAAGTGGATGACCAAGTTAATAGAATGATTTTCTTACTTGGGTTTTCCTTGCCCTCCCTCTTTCTTTCCATCTGCATCTCCATCTCTGTCTCTTTCTCTCTCCAATCCTCAGCTCCTCAAAGATTAAAACATGCAGACTTTTATCTTAACTACACAGATAGCCCTAAAGGTGCTGTAATTTGTCTACTTCCTTTCTTGACTGCTACTGTCTTAGTGAGTGAAATCCTGAAATTTGGATTGCATAATTTTCTTTAAAAATAAATGTGTAAATATTTCTTGCAAATTAATTGTGACTGACTCAGATGCAATTAAAAAAACAAACAAACAGCCTTTCTCTTGAGTAAAAGAACAGTTTAGCCAGGTGTCACCTAAATCATTCTACCTCTTTCTTTTCTAAGGCATTTTATTCAGACCATTACTCCCCTTCATTGTGTCACATGTCTCAGAATGCAGATGCTTCTCCTAATTCAGTTCAGTTCAGTTCATTTCAGTTTAGTCACTCAGTTATGTCCGACTCTTTGAGACCCCATGAATCGCAGCACACCAGGCCTCTCTGTCCATCACTGACTCTTGGAGTTTACTCAAACTCATGTCCATCGAGTCAGTGATGCCATCCAGCCATCTCATCCTCTGTCGTCCACTTCTCCTGTATTAAAATAGTATTTTAATCATTTTTAAAGTACTGCTCACCTGGGTATTGATACTTTTATGTCCACTACACAGATAAGGGCTTCCCTGGTGGCTCGGTGGTAAAGAATCTGCCTACCAATGCAGGAGACATGGGTTCAACCCTTGGGTCAGGAAGATCAAGTAGAGAAGAGAATGGCAACCCACTCCAGTATTCTTGCTTGGAGAATCCCATGGACAGAGGAGCCTGGTAGACTACATACAGTCCATGAAGTTGCAAAGGTCAGACACAATTAAGCAACTAACACACACACACACACACACACACACACACACAGAGGAGGTCATGAGTGGCAGTATTGCCTTCTTTATTCTATCCCCCCTTTGCTTCTATCCTCCAACCACATAATAGTGGTAAGTTTAAAAGGCAATTCTTTGTGTTTTTACTCAAAGGAGGAGAGGGAAAGTTGGAAACAAGTAGAAATTTGTAGTAGCTAGTTAAATAATTATAGTCTATCTTTGTAATGAAATTCTATCCCTCTATTAAGAGCAATGAGAAAACTCCTTAATTGTTGATATATGGACCTAAGATATTTTGAAAAAGAGTCACTGTTTGGATTTACTGTGCTTGGGGGGAAAAAAAACCTATATATGTCAATACATTTGTAAATGTACCTGCATGATTTGTATCTGTAACATATAAAATCGACTGATTAATAGTGTATAACTCTGGGAAGGGAACAGAGTGAATAGGGCCATGGAAGGAAAGATTTTTTTTTCCCTGTATCTTACTGTACCTCTTGGATTTTGGGTCATACAGGTGGGTCATCTACTCAAATAAACAGAGATCATCCCATAGGGCAGAAGGAGCGACAGTTTTCTGATGGGGTTTAAATAAGATTTGATTCCAGACCTGATCACTCAACTGCAAGTGTGACCTTAGATGGATTGTGTGACCTCTTATTGTTGTTGTTGTTCAGTTGCTAAATTGTGTCTAACTCTTTGTGACCCCACGAACTGGAGCATGCCAGGCTTCCCAGTCTTTCACTGTCTCTTAGAGTTTACTCAAACTCATGTCCATTGAGTCAGTGATGCCATTCAACCAACTAATCCTCTGTCGTCCACTTCTTCTCCTGCCCTCAGTCTTTCCCAGCATCAGGGTCTTTTCTAATGAGTTGGCTCTTCTCATCAGGTGGCCAAAGTACTGGAGCTCCAGTTTCAGCATCAATCCTTCCAAATAATTGATACCTATCAACTCACAAGAGTTATGTGTTAGAGGATGTGATGGAGTTGGAAGTACCTAGCGACCATGAAGACTGTACTAAATGTTGTTCTTTTCTCTCAAAGCCACCACTGATTGCCAGTAACTGCCAGTGCTCTAGGAAGGATGGAAGCTCACAGTGTACAGTTGTGTGACTCTCTGTCCATCTAGCTAAGTAACATCTAGATAGCCAGTAAAAAATCACTTCTGGATATGTCTGTGAGGGTGTTTCTGGAGGAGATCATCATCTGAGTTGGTATACTAAGTAAAGAAGATGGTCCTCACTCATGCAAGTTTGCATCAGCCAATACAATGATCTTGGGAATAGAACAAAAAAATGGAGGAAGGATTTGCTCTCTGCTTGAGTTGCAACATTCATCTTCTTCTGCCCTCAGACTTAGGTGACCCTGGGTCCTGGGCCTTCAGACTTAAACTGAGACTTAAATCATTGCCCACACACCTCCTGCCCCAAGTCACTAGCTTGAGGGCTTGATTGAATTAAATCACCAGCTTTTCTGGCTCTTCAGCTTGCAGATGGCAGGCCATGGGACTTCCTGGCCTCCAGAATTGTGTGGCCCAATTTCTATAATAAATCTCCTCATATATATGAGGATATATGTCCTATTGGTTCTATTTCTCTGGAGAACTGTGATTAATACACTATTTATCCAACTATTCTGTCTCATTAGAATCAATTTAGTTCATCTCTTAAGTACATTACAAATTATCTTAGAAAGCCTGTTGAGTGCACATGTCAATCCTGTCCTATTGAACTTCAAGATTCTGTTCATCTCACCAGTCAAAGAGCTAGAACAATGGAAACAGGAATAAATTTTGTACACCATGTAGATAGGAATTTCTAAATTTGTTTATCTCTATATTTCCCTGGATAAGAAGAGAACTATTAGGTCTATATTTTACCACTGGTGAGATTTATCCCAGGATAAATAATAGAATACCATTGAGTTATTGAAAAAGGTACAGTTAGATACTTGACTTTTTGGTCTATGCTTGAATGCATTAGCTAATCTACATGCCTTTTGGACTAAAGGGAAAGGCGCACTATATAAACAGATTGTGGCTTCTCACTGGTATTTTACTGCCATAGGAATTAACCTTTAATTTGCTCATCTCAAAAATGAATCCTGTTGGACTAGGAGGCTAACATGAATGTCTGGCATTAATAATCTGTTTCCTTTCAATTCATCCTGAATTCATCAGCTCCAAACTAGTATTGATTAAGAGATTATAAGAGTCCAGAAAGTATGCATAAAATTTTATTGGTTCCCTAGAGGTGTCGTGGTATTTTTAAAGGAAAGATCATTCACAGTGCACCAGTATTTGAAATATTTTCTCTGGAATTGCAGTACATTTTCTGACTTTATAAAATAATGTGTCATGGTATTGATTGTAATAAAGACAAAATCACTCAGACCCTCACATCTGGGGGTTAGGCTCATGATATCTCACTGGCAGCTTGCAATGCACCTGTACTGGTATTCTTGAGAAATATCATAGAGCTAAACAGAAAGGGAAGAATTTTTCACACTGAAAATATTTCTATTAGTTTTTTCCTTCCTTTTACGTATTCTATCCATTTCATCCAGTTTTTATTATCACATTTTATATTTCCAAACTGCAATTGCTTCTTTGTGATCTCCTCTTTAAAATTTTTTGACAAAGCTTTCTAAATTAGTGTAGTTTCAATCATCTTCCAGTAGCTGTTTTAACACTCTTCTAACAACTGGTTTAAAGTCTTTGTTCCATCATTGCAACATCTGTATAATCTGGTAATTGGGATTTGACAGTTGACTTTTTCTTTCTTTTTTTTTTTTTTATACTAACTGAAGTATTTGTGGTTTTTCCTATGATGAGTACTGTTAGCTTGTATCCTGTGCAATCTGAGACTTGTTTAATGAGGGTAGTTTTGGTTTAGTTGGCCACTGACTGGCGTAGCTTCAGGTTCCAAAGTTGTGTTCAGTTTTCAAAGTCTTTTCAGTGCCTTTCAGATCTTCCCAGGGGTGCATCTCCCAGGGTTCGGTGTAGGATCTGGAAGCTGCCCTGTTGCTCATTCCTCTGGGTCCTTGGTCTGCTAACTAGGACCAGATTCCTGCCTGTGTCATTTTGATGAGCCCAGATGATCAGGATGACTGCCAGGGGCTCCAACATCCATGCCCTCTCTGGTTCCTTCTCATTTCCTGGGGTTCCCCCACTGCTCCTATAAACTTGGGTCTTTATTTATCCTGTGTTGCCTCCTTTCTCGTAACTGCACCTTCTTTTGGCACCAGGAAACACAGACACGAAAAGAGGCAGCACGTTTGGCTGCTCTCTGGGACCGCACCCCTCCCTAGCAGAGGAGGCCGCCCTCCCTCTGAGTCTCCCTCACTCGCACCGCGCTCCCCGGCAGCACCGCGCCCCCGGCAGCTGGCCCTGCCGAAGAGCCACCTTCCCACTCCTCACACCCAGGGGACTCCTCCCACCGGGCACCTTCTCCATCAGTGCCCACTTGTGGGTTTCTAGGTGCCTCGATTCCCAGGTAGAAAATCCAAAAAGAGAAACAAAACTTTAAACTCAATACCAACTCAGTGGGACTTCCAGTCCCGGCCTTCTTCTTCAAGTCACTTGCTACGGTTTACTTTATTGAGTCCTGAAATAGCTGCTTCAGGAATTTGTTCCTGGTTCATAGGTGCATATAACGGAAAATGCAAAGGGAAATGTGCTTAATTCTTCTTTTCTAGAACCAGAACCCTAAACATCCCTTTTGAGATGTGTTTTATACTCAAGGAATACTGACTATGTTTATCTTGGGTCAAACGCAAGTCTAGCAAGGAAGAACAACTGTGCAATGAATCTGAAGATTTCCTGTAACTACGAAGTCAAAATCATTGATCAGAAAATGTTATTTTCAGATTGACATACTACAGGACATAGTCTACTGGTTTTATTCTTCTGTCACTAGAAATAAGGAAACTAAATAAGTCTACTTATTTAGAACCTCACAAAAATAGCCACTCATAGAGACATTCAAATCATATCCTTAGCTTTTACTTATGTCATTTTTAAATTTTTATATTATTATATTTACTCAAACTGTGATATTTTATTACCTCTTTATGTAGTACAGTATCATGATTTTTATCTTGAGCATTTGGGCTCCATGTAAATATTTCCATTTTCTAGAGAATCTAATTTCTTCCTTAAGTCAGAAGGTAGGAATAGCAAGGTGACATGGTGACATGGTCATTTTTCTCTTGGTCTCCAGGAAATATGATGCCAAAGTTAATATTAAGTTAAGATGAATAATAATGACTTTAGCATTTACATCCTCTATTTAAAAGTGTGAGCACGTTAAGCTTCTTCAGTCATGTCTGACTCTTCGTGACCCTATGGACTGTAGCCTATCAGGCTCCTCGGTCCATGGGATTCTCTAGACAAGAATACTGGAGTGGGTTGCCATGCCCACCTCCAGGGGATCTTCCCAACCCAGAATTTGAACCCACATCTCTTACGTCTCCTGCACTGGCAGTTGGGTTCTTTACTACCAGAGATACCTGGGAAACCCCTAATTGGAGGTAAATAGACCTAATTAAATTTCCACTGTTGTATATTGGTAGATATAAATTTTGTCTTCTTCACATCTTTTAAGAAGTTTACAGAATCTACATAGTTAACTGTAGATTAAAAATAAAGCTGTCAAGAAACATCCATCCTGTTTTCCAATTTTTTCATGTATCTGTACAATGAGGCAAAAAGATTTGTTCAAACACAGAGATCCCATTATCCTTACCCAGGGCATCCTTTCTCATGAAAATTTCAACACTTTCATCTCTATTTTCATTCAGCCTCAAATTTCTTTTTTGTATATTAACATCTAAAATCCATTATACTTTTTATCAGACTATTTATTTATTTAGAAGCTGACACAAGGAGTTCTTACAATTCAAACAATTTTGTAAAGTCCACTTGAGGATATGTATATAATTTGGGAAAACCATAAAAAATCCAAAGTTTCCTCTAATTAGTTCCATAGAGAATAACTACAACAAACAAAAGTATAGAATTTTAACCTCACAGGTGCTGTTTTAGCAGTACCCTAAGAAAGTGTTAAGCATCTTCCAACACTATTCTAAAGTGAACGCAGATGAATGGTTTGGGTTACAAACAGGAGACTGGCATAAGCACAGTGCTTAAATAAGCATTGTCTCAGAAAGAAGTGTGCTCATAGAAAGCGGTTATCCCAGCTCTATTCCAATTAGGTTAATTTTCCTCTCTCTTTGGACCTCATTTGCAACATTCATGTTTGACAGCCTTTTAAATTTTTCTCTGAATAGAAATTTGGATTTCTAATTGCAAAAACTGAAATAAGGCTAACTCCCACATGTCTCATGAAATGTTGCATATTCACCTTTTATTTTTACAAGCAGAGTCCAGGTTAAGTGGCTGCAGTGGCAGTTTGATAATCAGTCCCTGACACTTTGAATCAATTCTCAGGCCAGGTCTCTGATGGCAGGCAAAAACAGTCCATCTGTGTGAATGCCAGTTTCTATTTTTCTCTTACCCTAAATAGCGAGGTCATTTACTCAAAATTAGGAAGGGACTTGGGAATGTGGGTGTGTGTGTAGGTTGGGTGGTTGGGGGAGGGACTGGAGCTGGCTAAAATTGCATAGATGATTGCTCTGACTCTATAGACTTCCTTTGTCAGTGGAGATGGCTATCTAAATTGATCACTGGTTTCCATGACAACCAATCTAGATAATTTGAGTCTTCCACAGCAGGGATTTTAAGGGTCAAATTATTTTAAAAATTGCCCGGTTTTCTGCTCCACAGTTATCACCTCAGATATTAGTTGTTAGAATGTAGAGATTGCTTCTTTATGAAAAAATATTGAAACTGCATTCCCACAGAAATATTAGCATGTCAAATGTTATGCACACACATTCCTCAGGGATTTCTTTTTGTCCCACATCTACACAGAATTGAATTTTAAAGTGATTGCTTTGGTGTTGATGCTTTTTACAAAGGTAGACAATGTTTCTTATTTGTAAAGAGAATAAAGCAGACAAAACCCATAGAAATATTGAAATGGAAGATGATCTTTCTAATAATTTTGGCATTTCCTTATACATCTCATGGCCAGTTTGTAGATTATTCTTCTCAAGATGAAAGCAGCTTACTTCTAACTCATCTCAACTCCTGTGAACTGTGATTTGCTTTTCTAAAAAGCAAAATAATTCTGTCTTTAAATTGAATGTTCGGTGGTCGTTAGCCTTATAATGCTAAATATTACCACTATCTCCAGACACTTTATTCAGAACATAAGGGCATATATTCTATAAAATGATTTCAAGGAGGCTATTTGAGGAAAATATTGTAGCTTAAAGATCTGTTTTACCAGGAGCTCAAAAAATGATTTGAGTCAGCTTTGTTAAATAATGGGTGATAAGTTTCAGGGGTCATCTGGAAACTGTGGGAAGAGCAGGCTGACCCTCACTGCACAAGTACAAGTGACCTTATTATCTTCAAGAAGAAGCCCATCCACATGAACAGATCTGTTCTGAGCAACCAGATGCTAGGCAAAAGGGACATGTGGATTTGAATGTGTAATGCAGATATCGTACAAGTATTCCAACTCTAGTAAAAAATATATAGCTTTCAGACTTTAAAAAGTATATAGCTGATATGCTGGGAGAAGAAAGTGAATATCATCAATTAAAAAACAATGATTGTCAAGATGGGTAAAAATGCTAGATCCAACTATATGTCGTCTATGAGAGACCTGTTTTGAATATACAGACATAGATAGGAGAAAGGAAAGAGAAAAAGATAAATCCTGAAAAACCCAATTAAAATAAATTTGGAGTAGCTAATGAAGTTTCAGACAAAATAGACATTGTAACAAGAAAAATCACAGGGATAAAGAAATGGTCACTTCTCAAGAAAACACTTCAGTCCTTAGAATGTATGCACCCAGAAACAGAGAATCAAAATATGGGGGACAAAAACTGAGATCTGCAAGAAAAAAAGGGCAAATTCCCTAAGGAAATTGGAGACTTCTATCCTCTTTTTTTCTGTAATTGATACAAGCAGTAGGCAGAAAATCCATAAGGATTTAGTTGAACTAAACCGCATCATTAATCAACTTGATCTAATTGACAGATACAGAACATTTTCATCCAAGAACAGCAGAATACACAATCTGCTCAAGCTCTTGTGGAATATTCACCAAAAAAGACCAATCCAGGGCCATAAAGCACACTTTAACACATTTTAAAGAATAGGAATCATAAAGAGTAAGAACTCTCTTGAATTAAGCTGGAAGTCAATAACAGAAAGATAACTGGAAATCCCAAATACCAGGAAATCAAACAAAGCACTTCTATAGTAACATTTGGGTCAAATAAGTCTCAAGAGAATTTTTTTTTTAAAATTAGAGATAAATGGCAATAAAGATCATTTATAAAAATTTGTCAGATGTCTGAACTTTCAGTTTTCTGGCTACAAAATGAGTGTGATACTGTAATCATATCTGTTCCAAATGGTTGTTGGGAAGATTAATGAGATGATGCATGTAGTTGGCTCTCAGTGAAGTTTTCAATAACTATTATAAATATAACAGTATTGATAAATAATCTGTGCTGAATGGGATTCTGGAACAGAAAAAGGATGATTTGGTAAAAACTAAGGAACTCTGAATACAATATGGACTATGTTAATAATGCTTTATCAGTATATTTACATTAATGATAACAAAGGTAGCAAACTAATTAAAATATTAATACAGGGGAAACTCTGTGTGATTATATGGGAATTTTGTACTATCATCCCAATTTTTCTGTAAATCTAATATTCTCCCAAAAAATAAAGCCTAATTAAAAATTAATGAGAAAAAATCATATTGGGATTTTTTTTCTAGCAGCTTATTCTAAATATATCTCATTTATTCCAGCTATATCTTAGTTTTTTCTTTTAAATTTCTATATTTATTCCATTGTTGTTTAGCCACTAAGTCATGTCCAACTCTTTTTGACCCCAGGGACTGCAGAACACCAGGCTTCCCTATCCTCACTATCTCCCGAAGTTTGCTCAAATTCATGTCCATTGAGTCGGTGATGTCATCCAACCATCTCATCTTCTGTTGCCCCTTTCTTTTCCTGTCTTTCCCAGCATCAGGGTCTTTTCCAGTGACTTGGCTCTTCTCATCAGGTGGCCTAAGTATTGGAAGTCAGCTTCAGCATCAGTATTTTCAATTAATATTCAGGTTTGATTTCCTTTAAGATTGACTGGCTTGATCTCCTTGCAGTCCAAGGGCCTCTTAAGAGTCCTCAACATCACAGTTTGAAAGCATTGATTCTTCAGTGCTGTCTTCTTTATGGTAGAGCTGTTGGGAGGATTAAAATCTCATAGTGCAGTTCTGCCATGGAGAAGATGACTGATAATTATTCCTATGCTTCCATAACTAAAACTACTCTAGTAGTAGTTTTAGATTGGCCCCCAGGGCCATAGGGGGAAAAATATTCATGAATTATGCTGAAATACAGATATTGAACAAAATGGTATTTAAAGCATGGCCATCTATCATACTAATTTGATTTTTATATTCATTTTTTTCAGATAACAAATTTGTCACAATTCAAAACATTTTAAAGTATATATACTAACGATTTCCTTGGAAACACTGGCAAGCTTGTAAACCACTAAAGGTGGCAGCAGAATGTATCACTAATAAAATACATTCAGGAATCAGGGAGATTTGGATTCAAATCAAAATATGCTGCTTATCATTTTGTGCTTTTTAATAAATTACTTGAACTCTCTAATCCCCAGTTGTTTTTTGTTTTAACCTCAGCTTTATCAACTGAAAACAAAGATGATATTTTAATTAAATGAAATAATGCTTAGTAGATATTTAACAGTCCTTGGTATATGGTAAAGTGATAATGTGTCATTATTATTATACAAGTTTATGGATCCTAAATTTTCCATTAGTATTTTAGAATTACAAACATCTAAAATAATTATTCATAGCATTCTATATTATAATGTAGGAAATAAGTGGATTTTGAAAAGTTATACAACTAGATAATGATTGTGGAACTAGACCTGGAATACCAGATCTCTTTTAATTCAGACAAGTGATGTCTCCATTTAAAAAAAATGTATTAATGTTGCACAGTATTGGGTAGAATGAGGATAGACTGCATTTTTTTCATATCTTCATTTCTTTTTTGATATGAACACTCAGGAAACAATTTTGGCTCAATTATGGTTCCTCTCTGAGATAAACTTTGGAATTACTTTCTTACAATTCAACTTAGTATAACCGGGAAAGAAATGTAGTTCACCCCACCCCTCAGAGCAAGTTCTAACACTCCCATGCCCTTGATTGCTAATCAAGGAGGCTTCTTGCTATATTTTTAACTTAGAAATACTGACTCTAATTTATCTCCACTAAAAAATACTAGTAGATCAGTGTGTGGATAAATTGCTTCAACATTCTCCCATACCTGCCTGTCTCTGGTTACTCGATTTTACTATTTTTTATTCAAATTTCTTAAAGTATTTTATCGCAAACCATAAGCGATCTTGATGTTAAGCAATTGAATAGAGGCTTTTGCGGTAAATAAATACACTGCTAGGTGGTTCCACATGGTTACCTCTTTTAAAACAAGAGTTGCTAACACCTCATCACATGAGATGTTACACACTTTGTATTCTAATGTGTGGGAGGAAACAGAAATGCATCTTCCCTAACCGTGATGCTTGGACCTACCTTCTCTAAGTATTTTCACTTGGGATTTGAGTTGTCATAGTTCATAGACACACAAGCAAGGGGAGAACTATCTTACTACCTTGAAATCTCTCTCCTGCTCAGGGAAGGTCCTCCACCACTGACTCAGCTATCTAACTGACTGAGCATCAGTTGTCCAAGCACTGCTGGCTAAAAATTATTTTTACAGTGTATGTAAACTTGGAAATGCAAATCAAAACGAGAGAGAGAGAGAGGAGGAGGAGGAAGATAATGTCTTCCAGATGACAGCTTTCTGGATGGGATCTGAAGCCTGGAGCAAGAGAAAATTTTCATTAACATTCAGATTACATGTCATTTTGATTCACGCTCCCTAAGCAAGCTAATTTGGTCGGCAGCCAACCTTCTCGCCGTGTGATGACAACACAACAGGCTTTACCGCCTCCCTTTCATTGCTAATGACGCCTTGAGTGACAGCCATGGTCTCAGAGCTCTGCAAGACACCTCGCCCTGCCTCTGCCTGCGATGTCAGAGCTGCTGCCGCCCTGGGCTCCAGGCCTGCTGTCCTGGCAAGGATGGTCCGTGGCTCCAGGGGTACAATGGCCACCGTCACCCCCATGCACGCGCATACCCCCCCCCAACACACACAGGTGTGCCTGATGCTCACCTCTCACATACCGCATGTTCTTGGAACAGTATCACCAGGACGTGATCAATTGTACTGGTAATTGGATGCCCTCTGAGGACCTCTGCCCCTCCACCCAGGGCAGCAGGGATTAACCCTTCACCTCACTGTGGCTGCACCCAAGCAATGGCTTCTTTGTTGTACTCTATGCCATTCTAATCTGTGCTCATATGTTACCAACATTTGTTTGCTTGCTTGTTTAATTTTCCTTCACCCTGTTTTTAAAATCTTAAAAATCTTAAATTTTAAAAATCTTTTGTTCAGTACGGATGTATTTTTTTCAGAAATCAAGAAGTTTTGCTTTCTTGTCTGTTTGTCTTCAGATTTTAGCTCAGAGAAACACAGCCCTCTGGTTCCAACATCCTGCTGGGTTTTGAACTATGCGAAAGAGAGTGAGCTTTGTTTCCTGTCTGGAGAGGATCCTATCGATGTAGGTTGGGGATAGGACCATACCCCCAGATGTCAGATGGGCGATAGCAGATGTCTGGTTTCCAGGAATCCCTTTGGGTGTCCTGGAGCATGAAGGCATGCCTGTGATGGAGCCGCCATTCAGCGTTTGTGAGTGACTGAATGAACGAATGTGCACGTCTCATAATGAATTTTGTTTTGTCATTTCCACCTGAGATTTATCTGGGTAATTTTCAAGTTCAGAATCCTGCCTTTTGTGTGTACCTTCTCTCTCCTTGGAGCTCTCTGCACTCTGTTTTTATGACAGGAGTCTTGTCATCATGGAAGGAAAGGTCAACTGGGGTTCTAACTGAGGCACTGGTTCTCTCACCGCTATGATGTGTCCCAGTTTGCACTTTCATTAATTCATTCATTTATTTGTTTAATAGATGGTTACTGAGTGTCCACGGCTACAGGTCCCAGTTCTGGGTTCCTGGGCTAAAAGGTAAGCACAGGTGAGCAGCTGGATCCCCTGATGGCTGGGATCTTGAATCTAATGAAAGATACAGAAAAGTTTATTGTAGTTTAAAGATGACAGGAAAGAGGAAATTCTCAGTTGAAACAGACAGGCGGGTAACAAAGTAGACAAGATGCCCCCTTTAACAGAAAGCCCTTTGTGGGAGCCTCTGCCTCCTTGAATTTGTGGACCATTTGCTCCTCTGAAATTCAAGGTTCTGCATAGATGAGGCTATTTATGAATACATAATTTACAAGGAAATATGGGTGGATACTTTTTTCTAGAAATCAGTGATCATCAGTAATCTAGTAGAGGAAATTAAATGTGCATGTAAAGATAGAAAACAAAATATATTAAGGGGTTGTATAGCTCCAGCTTTGAGGAAGTTCAGTAAAGACACATTTCATTTAAATATCCTTCATAGCTCTCACCATGAAGATGTAGTAATTAATTATTTTTCTCACATGTAGGAATGCACATGTAGGAAGCATTTGAGGTTTGAGAGGAGAGAATGATAGCTCTCTCATTAGAAATGCCTTTTTATTTTGGCTTATTTGAAAATGGGGAAAGATTAATCAATTTGGAATTAAAATAATTAAAATCAATACAGATGCACCATTTATTGGGTTGCTTAAATTTTTATCCTCTCTGAAGCTTTCTATTCACATCTGTAAGATGATAATCAAAATAATCCCTATTTATGTTTTTAGAATTAAATGAGATGATTTGTGCACTCCATGTAAGTAATTAAACTCTAAACTAATAAGTCAATGTTTGTCTTCAAATCACACAATCGTTTTGTTGTTTCCAGCTAAAGAAAAGATGCATTACAACAAAGAACTTTGGCTTCTCTTTACGTTTTATTACACTTTCCTCAAGGGGAAGCTTTTAGAAAATAAAGCCTATAATGTTTTAAAATCAAATTTAAAAATATGGGAAGACTGGTGAATGCAAATAAGACTGAATATTATTGTACTAGAGTTTTTAAATTTATTATAGCTTCAAATAGCATAGGGATATAAGGGAAGGATGGTGAATCTTTGTATTTTCCAGTGTATCCATAGTTGATAAGAGTTTGAAACAAGCAGGGTGATTAACTTGCAAGATAAAAAAATTATTTCAGTTCAGGGCCACAGAGTTTTCAGTGGCCTAGTTCATATATGGTAATTTTAGTTAAAACAGTGTTCCATAGGAATGTTCCTGTGGAAGGTTGGCCTTCCTGCTTTTGCTGGTTTTTTCTGAGACTTTTCTCCCATGTCTGCTAGTAGTGTTCTTCTGAGACACCGTTCTCAAATGTAACTAAGGATATTTAACCATCAGACCCAGGGCTTTCCTCACTTTAAGTGTTCATTTCAATAGTTCTTTGGAAGCATCCATTCTTCTGGACACACAGCTTGGAAGCAGAAGGAGAAAATCGAGGCACCTGTGAAAAGAAACACAAGGTAGCTGTGATACTGACAGTTATATTCAGAAAAAGAGGTGAAATGTATTTTCTGTGGTTCCAAAGTGTCTGTGCTGTTGGGGAAAAGTTTGTTTGTTTGATTTTTAATATAAGGATCTGCTTTAGAGAATTTAGAGTTTTCTGAAATGGAAATAATAGACTGCTTACCTTTTGCAGTAGTAGGTTACAAAGTGAAGTAATTCTTACAGAGTAGACAAGTTTTTGTCAACAACATTTAAGTCTGTCTTTGTATATGTGCTGGGCTGAATGAATCCCAAGCTGGAATCAAGATTGCCAGCCAAATTATCAACAACCTCAGCTATGCAGATGATACCACTCTTATGGCAGAAAGTGAAGAGGAATTAAAGGGCCTCTTCTCTCAAATAGAACTTGAAATATTCTTACTTTGGATTAAACATTAGGGTCACCTGGGATGCATGTTACAAAAGGATTCTGTGCCATGTTCAGTTGCGTCTGACTCTTTGTGACCCTGTGGATGTAGCCCGCCATGCTCCTCTGTCCATGGGATTCTCCAGGCAAGAATCCTGGAATGGGTTGCCACTTCCTCCTCCAGGGAATCTTCCAGATCCAGGGACTGAATCCTTGTCTCCTGAGCCTCCTGAGCCACCTGGCTTTGGCAGGTGGATTCTTTACCACTGCACCACCTGAGAAGCTCCAGCTAAAAGATGCCTGGGCCCCAAAGGTAGAGATTCAGTTTTGGCTGCTCTGGAGTGAGGCCTCACCATGGTTCTTTTTAAGCCAGGGTTGCAAAAACTCCCAGATTGTTCTAACATGCACCCAGAATTCAGAAATACTTATGCTAGCTGATTTCCAGAAGTATTTCTCATTGGATGAATCTGGTACTTTCTGTAGGTACTTGTACTGATCAAAGTTAAAGCAACTCAGTGTAGCTGGGCTGGCTGCAGGGCTGGCAGGCCTGATACCAAGCACTGGGAGCAGATTGGTAGAGATTAAACAGAGGGTTGATCCATGCCTTGTTCGTTACTGCTTTATTCAAGAGACAAGCATCGGCCGTGTCTTCTGGTCTTCGCCTCAAATAGAGACAGGCGCTGACAGCTCCAGCCCGCCCATCCTGCCTGGGAAGACGATCTTCATGGCACGCAGCCAGCAGCACCATGCCAGCGATGGGGACAGAGAAAAGGTTATGATACACATCCTCCGATCTGGTACATTGAAAGATTGCAGAGTCCAGGGTGTATTAAAACCACCCCATTCCCAGAGCCTGTTAGCAGCGACTGGAAAACATCATTCTCAACACAGTGGGGAGAATCCTGTCTCTTTGCAGCGGAGGCAGGACGGGAATTCTGACAGCTCAGTGGCCGTGTGTGTGTGCTTGTAATGACTGCTCTTCTCCGTGACCACGCTCCCCAGACTTTATGACACCAGGTCTTGGCATAGTCCTCACCCTCTCTGAACATTTGCCTCTGCTGAGAATTAGGCATTTAATTTTCTGGGTCCTTATTGTGGCTTTTGGATGTACATTTTCATTAAGCTGTTTCTGTGTACATAGAATTTTGACATAATAAGAGCACCGGCGTAGACTGGTGTGGCCACTGGCAGATCATTTCAAATCCATCTCTTCCATACTGTGGCTTAATTTAAAGGCTGGATTACTTGAAAATGCATTTATTAAGTCTGACCTACTTTTTAAATATTTAATATTCCATTTTGGTTTCCTTGTAACAGAAGAAGCTTCAAGGTCTTCATGTTCTTGCCAATTTTTAAAGCACTGATATTGATTCAGCTAATAAGAAACTGAACAGACTCATCGTCCCCTGGACCACTTTCAAGATGTGTATTTAAAGCAATTAGCAGTTCACAAGATCTTCCGGGTACCTGGATGTCCCAAAGGGCTGGTCTACATTTGTTCTTGATAAAAAAATTATCCTCTTTCATTTTCTTCAGATATGAGACTGTGTATTGGCAATAAGGTCCCGAATCTGCAACAGGAAAAATATCCACCATCTTCACAGAGGAAAGCCTGCTTATAGCTTATTAAGGCTTATTCTTCTGACCAAAACATTCTGATTTAAGGAATGATAGATGTAGGCAAAAGATAGATATAAATTATTGAGAATGGGGAAGGAACAAAATAGACAATAAAATAAAGATCGATTTAGGTGGAAAAATTTAAGAGGGGAGGGTCATTCGCAGCTAAGGGTAAACTCAGCACACAAAAACACTGCACATAAAATTGTGTCCTAAATGGACTGCAAATTCCCCAGCAGTCAAAGCAAAGATAAGCCATGGTGATTACTTGAATTAAATCTCCATATGATTGGAGCAAACAGGTCACTCAGGAGTGAAGTTCTTTTTGATCCTGGTTTCATGGAGAGTTTCTCTAATAGAGTCACTTGAAAGGAATACTTGAGGTCTAGATGACAGCACCCAACAAATTAGCAATAATAAATGTGATAGAGGATTTCATAGAATTGAAAAAAAATATTTATCAAATTATGTTCATACTTAGATTCAGGAGTAGAAATGCGTAGGAATAGTCTCTCCACATGATCCTGTTTACGACTCTGTCTTAAAAGCAACAGATCTCAAAACTGCAAGGAGGTGGTGGTGGTGGAGGTGAATGGGTTGTTGCTCAATTGGCACAGAGAAGAAGTGCTGCGTGTCAGATAGGCTGGTAGGGGCATGCTTTAAAAGAGCAAAGGATTCAGCTTTCATCTCCTGCAGAGTTTGAAAACATGACTACTGAAAAAACCACAAAAATTATTTGTCTAATAAATGGAATATCTAGTATCTAGAGTATATTGGATAATAAGACCTCTTTTTAAAGAGAAAACCAAGCCTGCAAAAATTTCATGAAGGCCACTTAATATCAAGTTAGTCTGAATTTTTTTTTCTGAAAAGAGGTTATAACAAAATCCTAAATATAAACCAGGGTCAAAATTTTTATTTATCTTTAAATATCCCAATCTAAAACCACTACCTCCTCAAAGCCATCCTGAACCTATTCTGGTTTTATACCACGAATCCTAAAGAATTTTCTTCTTGTTTTCTTGCTTCTATTTTCCAAGGGCTTCATGGGAGCAAAGACCTTCCCTTTGTATTAATATTTCGTGTCCCATTTTGTGCATATTAAGTAATCATCAAACCTCTACAGAATAAATATGTCCAAGATGATTTATTACAGAATACTAAATACCAGCACGTGTGATGGAAGATCTATTAGGATACAGACATTGTAGTAGACTACAGATCAAAGCAATTTAGAGACCATTCATTAAAGACTTCATATGTTTACCTGGGAACCCTTTTAGGTTTTATTTCTGCCGCTCATTCTGACCCTAATATGTCCTAATTCCAATACAAGAGAACACACCCAACTCCCTGATAACATGCATCACAAACCCCAAGACAGCTGATCAAATTAAAAGTGTAGGTGCTCATAATTCACTTTTATTTACTGGAAATTTAGCTTACCACTGTTATAATATTGCATATGATTAATTATGCCATAAAATGTGTATGTTCTTGCTTATGTTTGCTCCTGTAAGTAGAGCCATGCCTATTTTCTGTATTCTATAGAAAGCTCCACACGACTCACTGAATTTTCATTTGCATGATATTTACATATATTTGCATTTCCATACAATCTTATTAATTTTATATAAGAAATACACCAAATTCTAAAGATAATGAAGTCTAATCTTATGAGTTGCCCCCAAAATTGGTAATATTGGAAGAAACTGGGTAATGTAAGAAGTTGGCAAAAAGTACAAGATGTGTTTTAAAATATTGAAAATAACTCACTGTTGCGTAAAGAGTTCTATTTGCAAAACATTTCCATATATGTCATCTCTTTTGAACTACATTTCAGATTTTTAGATAAATAGGTCAGAGATGACACCAATCTTACCAAAAGAAACTTTGTCCTGGAAGTTCAAGGTTATTTTCAAGGTCAAGGAATAGGTTCCTGGGAGAATGACAGCTTGAACTCTGGAGCCAGTTCTCCAAAGCTGAGGCATCTTCCACCTGGTTCTGGACTTGGGTCCACATGGAAGATGAAGAGGTTGGAAGAGAACTCTGCTACAGACCAGAGAAGTGTAGAATCCATGCTTCTTCCTCCTCCATGTGAGGCTCTCACACCATCCTTCCCTCTGAACCCTAATTCCCTCTCGCCAAATGCACAGCTTTGTCCCCATGAATTGATTCTGCTAAAGCTAAACAAAAAATTCAAGGGGTCTCTCTCTGCAACTTGTGCTTTTAAAAGGAGGTTCTTTCAATTAAGAGATTTTTTTCTTAGAGAGATGGTGCTGACATTGCAGGATTATCAGACAGGTTGCTTTTTGACAACAGAAAGGCCAGTCCTGACTTTGATCATTAAATTGCTGGAAGGATAAAACAGAAAGACAGCTGTGTGCTATGAACTCTAAGTTCTTAAGAAGATGAGAATGAGTTATAAAGGGAGATTTGGGAGTATCTTCAGGGGTAGCAGTGAACTCTTTAGATAAACAATTGAATCGCAGAAACATTTAATGAGCAGCCCCGCAGCCTGTCTCCTATCCACAGACACTTTGCTCAGTAGACTGCACTGTCCCTAATCCTTTCAGTTAATCCATAAAGTAGTTATCACTAACTTCCTAAGTGAACAATCCAATGCTTCAAAGGATTATATAACCTGCCCGAAGTCTCATAGCTAACAGGTAGCTGCCTCAAGATTCAGACTGTGGTCTCTCAAAATTTTCAACTACTTTATTAATGTCATTCTTCAGATTGTTGACAAACATACATTTGAATAATTAGACAACTAGAAGGACATATGCAAGCCTGGCCTTGTATCCCGCATTTCACAGGAGAAGGTCATGTCCTGATGGCATACTCCAGACTGAAGAGCTGGTTGGTGGCCGCATCTAGATGAGAACCTAGTCTCAATTTTCCATGCACGGATTGTTTTCAGTGGTTTGTTGCTTTGCCCCAAAGCATCTGGCTTCCACTCTTTTCCCTCAAGCTGGCTCTCTGTACATGTGCCCGCTTCACTGAGTCTCTGTGATGATCCCTTCTGATTTAATCCCAGTAACTGATATGAGTCAGCACAAACACACTGCAACCTGTAGGTGACTAGCAGCAGCAGAGTGCTGACAATGAGTAAGGGAGACATTAGTTCACCGAGAATGTAAGATTTTGCATTTCGGATTATGCTAGATGTCCATATACTTGCACCATTGGATTTTAAGTTAGAAAAATTTGCTTTCCAGTCTCAGCATGAGTGTATGTAAGTGGCATGTCCTGGGTTCTGACATATATACTTTCTGAGACTCAGCTTTTACACTCAAACAGTTGAAATAATTAAAACCTGCATCACAGAGTTGTTGGAAGTAAGCACAACTAGAAATATAATAAGGATAAGATGTATAAGTCATACATGTATGCATAATAAATGACATTTCCATTTTTTTTAACTTGTTTGCTTTATGTAAACACCTCTAAAGCCATTCACATTGGTGTGTTGAGTACCTGGTGAAAACCGAGACATTAACCATACACTGTAGTTTCAGTCGGTGTTGAGTAGTTTTCCAATAAAGCTCAGGAATTAATTGTGTAGTCATGACGTGAGTTTTAAAGAATAGTTGCTGCTCCCTGTAAGCCTCTTCAGCATCCACCATGAGTACTCAATTATTTAGTAGTTATTCATCTAACTTTTCTTTCCTTTTTATACCCCTTGTTCTGCAGTGAATATAAATGTAGTCAGTTTTGTAATATCAATAAACCTCAGATATGCAGATAACACCATACTTATGGCAGAAAGTGAAGAAGAACTGAAGAGCCTCTTGAAAGTGAAAGAAGAGAGTGAAAAAATTGGCTTAAAGCTCAACACTCAGAACACTAAGATCATGGCATCTGGTCCCATTACTTAATGGCAAATAGATGGGGAAACAACGGAAACAGTGACAGAATTTATTTTGGCGGGGCTCCAAAATCACTGCAGATAGTGACTGCAGTCATGAAATTAAAAGACGCTTACTCCTTGGAAGAAAAGTTATGACCAACCTAGACAGCATGTTAAAAATCAGAGACATTACTTTGCCAACAAAGGCCCATCTAGTCAAGCCTATGGTTTCTCCAGTAGTCATGTGTGGATGTGAGAGTTGGAATATAGAGAAAGCTGAGCACTGAAGAATTGATGCTTTTGAACTGTGGTATTGGAAAAGACTCTTGAGAGTCCCTTGGACTGCAAGGAGATACAACCAGTCCATCCTAAAGGAAATCAGTCCTGAATATTCATTGGAAGGACTGATGCTGAAGCTGAAACTCCAGTCCTTTGGCCACCTGATGTGAAGAGCTGACTCATTCCCTGATGCTGGGAAAGATTGAAGGCAGGAGGAGAAGGGGACAACAGAGGATAGATGGTTGGATGGCATCACCGACTCGATGGACATGAGTTTGAATAAACTCCGGGAGTTGGCGATGGACAAGGAGGCCTGGCGTGCTGCAGTCCATGGGGTCGCAAAGACTGGACATGAACTGAACTGAACTGAAGGGTAGTTATACAATATTGATTCAGTCATCAACATAGCATCCTTCCTATCTCACACTTACTACATGATGTGTAAGGTTTCGTATGTGTGTGTGTGTTAGTTTTTCAATCGTGTCTGACTCTTTTGTGATCCCATGGACTGTAGCCCTCCAGGCCCCTCTGTCCATGGGATTTCCCAGGCAAGAATTCTGGAGTGGGTTGCCATTTCCTCCTGCAAGGGATCTTCCATATATATATGTCATATATTAATATATCATTACACTACACACACACACACACACACACATATATATATATATATATACATATAAACCCCATGGACAGAGGAGCCTGGCAGGCTACAGTCCTGGGGTCACAAAGAGCTGGACACGATTGAGCAGCCGAGCACACATATGGAGCACACTTGTGTGTATGAAGCTCACAAACCCCAGTCAAGTCTGTGGGTTTCAGATCCTTTTTCCTCTGCCCTCACCCTCTGCTTCCAGGGAAGAGGTGTCTGGCTGACAAATGCACAGATCAGGGGCTTCAGGAGTTCCCGAAGGAACCTTGACTCAACACTGCCCAGGCTTATCTCTATTCCACTCGTGCCACAGAATGAGATCAGGGAAAAGCATCAGACAATTGTTTTATTGACAGTATATTGCAGAGGTTGCTCTTCTGAGCTTTGGGTCTCACTGAGCTCCTTGGCAGGCTGTCCCCTGGGAAAGGTCGCCCCCTAATGTTACGGGAAGAAACTAAATACTCTTGCTTTAACTTAGTTGAGAAATGGCATACCCCTAACTTGATCTTAAAACCTGCGTGTGATCATAAAGAGATAACACAACTACAGAATATCTTAACGGCACATTCCAGTTAATAATTCAGCTTTAAACATTGTACTATATGCATTAAGAAAGATAAAGTAGCATTTTTATTCATGACTAGCTTTTGTAACTTTGTAGATTTTTACCTGAAATCATATTCAATTTTCATTTTCTATTTATTTCTTGAAAATTCCTATGTTCTAAAATTTTTCTTACTTCTGAACTCTTTTGTCCTTAAACTTGAGCATATTTCTAAGACTTTCACCATATGCTTCCTTGAAAAGAAGACTTGAAAAGATGGTCAATTATTCTAAAAAAAGATAAACTCTAATTTATCTAATTTAACTCTAATTCTAAAAAAAGTGACTATTATCTAATGCTTAAGCATAATACAGACAAGTTCACTGTTTGTTGCTATTTTAACTGTGGAGCCTTTTAGTTACAAAAGTCTTAGAGGAAAGCTTTATCTGTATCAAACTTTTCCAAAAATTATAATTGGGAATTATAGTCTCTTGTTAAAATATTTTAATTTGGATTGAAATATTTGATATGTAAGTAGAATATTAATAGAAAATAAAGGATAATCTTAAGGAAGATTGGTGTGTTTATATAAATATATATTAACAACTAAAGGACAAATAAATATAATGAAAACTCTTAAGAAAAAGTGACCAATGAATTATTCAACTTCTGTGTAATTTTGAATAAACTTACTTTACTTTAAATTTGAACATACTCTGACAAGTAAGGCAGAACAACTACTGAACTGGTTTAAATATTCAAGAGCTAATAATACTTGGTTTACTAACAAAAACAACTTTCCAAACAAATATGAATTATAATGTTTTGGATATAATTTATTATGGGTGATCAGATTTTAAAGGTTAATTAAAATTAGATCTATTACCCTACTGCCAAAGAAATGCAATACAACACTCCAAGAATCTTTTAAAAATATGGTTTGTATGATTTGGGTAGCATGTAGATGAGTGCGTATTTCATGACAGATGTGTGTCTATAAAGCAAATAAAAGAGGCAATTTCCTAGGGAAATTTCAATTTCTTCTTTTTGTTTCATTTATTTTATTTTATTTTTTGAAATTTCAATTTCTTCCAGTTGATCACAATTTCCAGTTTCTTTTCGCCTAAATAAAATCTTAAAAAATTTGAATCATAAGGAGATGAGTAATATTTAGTACATTGAAAATGTAAAATAAGCTATTCCTATAGTTTAAATTGAAGTCATACCTATTACAGCAAGAATTGAAGTTCTAAACTCATGTTTGAAATTCTGAGTTTTCCAAATGGGGATTGATCATGTGTTATTGTCAGCAGAGGAATGAGTTTAATTGTTTAGTGCTTACATTAGATGTCGAGAAGTTGGAAGGTGTTTATTTAAAAAGTTGTTTCATGTCTTTGCAGGGATGCTCCAATGATGTGCAATTTTAACTATTTCAAATTGTCTATCTGAGTGTTTTTTTTAAACAACTCTCTCAGGATCTCTGTATTAAATTGATTATAAGGCAATATTAGATATTAATAGGCCTTCCCTCATAGCTCAGTTGATAAAGAATCTGCCTGCAGTGCAAGAGACCTGGGTTCGATTCCTGGGTTGGAAGATCCCCTGGAGAAGGAAATGGCAACTCACTCCAGTATTCTGGCCTGGAAAATCCCATGGACAGAGGAGCCTGGCAGGCTACTGTCCATGGGGTTGCAAGGGCTTTAATTACAATTACAAGAATAAAGGACCTCCACTCCTTAAAGGCTGTAGTTTAAACTACAGACTTGATTCTTTGCCTCTGATATGTCACTTGAATCTCTGCAGTGTGTGTGTGTGTGTGTGTGTGTGTGTGTGTGGTGACCTAGATGGGTGGGATAGGGAAGTAGGAGGGAGGTCCAAGAGGAACGGGATATATGTATATATACACCTGATTCACTTCATTGTACGGCAGGAACCAACACAACTTTGCAGGGCAACTATACCCCAATTTTTAAAAAAGCAAATTTCTTACATGATGCTCAAATGTAGCCTGTATCCAAAGACACAACCCACTGGAAAACCTATTTTAATATAGGACCTGATTAAACTAGGGTTGTTTTATTTAGAGCTTCAACATATTTCTGAAAGAGGATCCTTGTGTTCTGACGCTTCACGTTGGGTAACAGCATCAGTCGGATGCCTGCTTTTCTTGATACTTCCTTTCGCATCTGAATTCACTCTGTCCATCAGACAGCCTCTCATTAACCGTTCTTCGAAGGCTATTGATTATCTATTGGGAAAGCAGAGTTCTCTTTGTTTATGAAAACGGCAACGCCTCCTGTGCTTCCTGGTGGCCGGTGACATGCTTCAGCCAGGTCTTGGCAGGTGAAGCTCAGTCCTAATTGGAGCCGTGTCCCTGGGCGGGTGGAGATGCTGCTGTCAGAAGCAGGAAGAACACAGACAGGGGTTTCAGAGGCAGCTGTGAAGGATGTGAGTGAGCACACATACAGTCACCAGAGACCAGCCGGCTCGCCGCTCCCGATGCTCTTTCTGAAGCTGACCTTTTCCTGGCCCGTGCGGGTCTAATCTTAGCCCTGTGATAAATGCAAGCCTGAGTCACAGAATCATGACCTTTGAACACAGGGCCTGACTTTCAGCAGCTAATGCCCAGCGAGGCAAGAACACGGGTGACAGTCGCTTACGATCTTACTTTCACGTGCAGGCTGCTGGCAGCGGTCTTTCCCAGGCAGCTTCGTTTGGAGGCACGTTGTCATAAAGTCAATCGCCAATGGGACACACTGCAGTTCTGTAATTGCTGTTTCCTTCAGCGCTAATTAAATAAATAGAATCAGAGTGGAGACTCAGGATGCACGACCTTGACATTCTCCGTGTGTCTGAAGCTGCCCTGTCTTCCATCTACCAATTCTACACAGGAATCACAGCGGAGGCTTAGTTTCCAATCTAGTACCTAAGATAGCCTTCCTTATTATGACCTAATGAACCAATTTTAAATGCACAGCTTTAAGATTCTGTTTTCGGAAATGTTGAGGACAGTGTGGTGAGGATCAGTGTGGTGAGGACAGTGAAGACAATCTGTCCTGCATCTCTGTCCTCTGCTCAGAGATCTTCTGGATGCTGACTCACCTGGCTGCATTGTCAAACCATTCTCAACCACTTCTCGACACCTGGTCCTCCAGATTCTTCCAGCAGTTCTCAGGTCTTGCTGGTTTGGTCTTCCCCGATACCTCATGAAAAACTTCTTGTTTTGGGAAAATAAATATTTTCCTTCTCATCCTGTGCCTTCCTTCTGATTTCTCCTAAGTTTGTTTGCACACCTCCCTCTGCACAATCCATCCATGTCTCAAAATTAGTCTCTGATCTGTTTGGCAGCTCCTGGCCTTCCTAGTGGTCAATTTACAGGGTTCAGATACCCAGAAGGCCTGCACAGGGGAGTCTCAGTCCTTCCACACATCTCTGAGAGACAGAGTCCCACCAAGAGATGGAGGGACACCCCAGGAATGGTAGTCAAGTGATGGGAACAACGACTGCAGAACTGCTTCTTGGGCCCATTCCTGCGTGCTGTATGCTGAATTGCTCAGGCATTCCTATTCTTTTTCCACCCCATAGACTGCACACCACCAGACTCCCCTGTCCATTGGATGTCCCAGGCAAAAATACTGGAGTGGGTTGTCATTTCCTTCTTCAGGGGATCTTCCCAAACCAGGGATTGAACCCAGCTCTCCTGCATTGGCAGGCCAGATTCTTTACCACTGAGCCACTGGCAAAGCCCATCCCATTCCTGTTTCCTTGTAATAAAGAGCCTTTCTCAAGTCAGCTTAATTCAACTGGACCATTGCTATTTGCCAAAAATAAAACAGTCCTAGTTAAATAGCTTCCTGTCAACTGTTTCCTCTGCGTTAATGTGTAGTTAATAGTAAAATTACCTGTCTCACAGGTTTGCATGTGTTTCTAATAAGATAATATAGAAGTGCATTAAATAAAGTTATACATACATATAATAATAAAACTTGAATATGTCTTTGTGCACAGAATATCTTTTTTACCACTGCAAATAATCTTGGAGACTTTATGTCTCCAGTCTATTTCTTTAAGAAATATAAAAAGACTATAGAGGAGATTTTGTTCTCTGAACATCAAACTTTACATGCTTAACTAGATGTGGAGGACAGTAGTTTACTAATAACTTCTCAAGCTAGTTTAGATTTTATGGGGAAAATGGGAAAAAAACTTAAATATACATAATTATATAGAACTGAATACACATATACACTGTTTTATCTCATTTCTGGAAATGGAACATGTTAGTGACTAGATCCATACACTTAGGCTTTCTTGGAAAAAAATTTAAAAATCAACTTTGAAAAAAAAATATATCCTTTGCCAACTCAATTTTTAATTTTCTTCACTAGATTTTGAGATATAACTAAGGTTTTATTTGTTCTTAAAAAAGCAAAAGATTTCAGCTTAGTAAATGTTTATTGAAATATTCCCTCTTTGTAAGTCATTGTAAGAGATTATTTGGAGAACAGAATCATAAGTATTTTATAAATCCTTCTCCTGAGAATTTGGAGTCCAGGGGAAGAGGCAGTACATTCATCATCAGCTGCCCTGTGGTGAGTTGCTGTGGTGGTGGTTTAGTTGTTAAGTCGTGTCCGACTCTTTGCGACCCCATGGACTGTATCCCGCTAGGCTCCTCTGTCCACGGGATTCTCTAGGCAAGGATAGTGGAGTGGGTTGCTATTTCCTTCTCCAGGGGATCTTCCTGACCCAGGGATAGAACCCGGGTCTCCTGCACTGCAGGCAGATTCTTTACCAAGTGAGCTATGAGAAATAAGGAAAAATATAAACACACTGTAATTGGAAAAAACTTAAAATGTATTTAATTCTGCTTGGCACTGAAGGAATCAGGGAAGCCTTAACAAAGGAATTACCTTTGGAGATATTAGTTTATTTATTTGCACTCTATGTATTATAAATACATGTTGAGAGGACTACTTTTCACTTGTACTTTGAAGAATAAGTACAATTTCAAAAATATCATAGGTCAGGAGAAAAGTATTACACATAGAAGAAACATTACATATGATAACACAAATTGCCTAATAGGCAGTTAATAGTTTAATTTTTTTGTCTTATCATGGTATACATAGAATGAATGAAAATTTGTGGAAGACTAATAAGTAATAAAATTACCCATAACCCACTGTCATGAGGTATGTTTTATATGTTTCTAATTTATTCTAAATAATATTTATACAAATTCAGATAGTCTACATCTATCTCTGTGCTGCCTTTTTGATTAATATAAAAGTTACACTACCAAATTGGTACAGTTTTAGTGTTTACACAATACGCTTTAACATTAATACATCATTAGTGCATATCTTCATTTTAATATGCAGTTCTTTTGCCATTTTTCCCCTAACTTTTCTCTAGTAGTTGCTATAATTTACATTTGTACCAACAGTATATGAAAGTATCTTTTCAGTAACCTTTGCAATTTGAATCACAAATGTAGTGTTTTATTATTGTTTCATGTTTGTTTCTGTAACTAGTAGGCAGTTAAGATGATCAACTGTTATTTTACAGGCTTAGAGCTTGTATAACTTAAGGCACATTCTGCTGGCTCATCTCTAAACATGAGTGCCTGTGTGTCATAAACACTTTTTCATGAGAGCAACTTGTCCCAACATCATTCTGAATTTAAAGACACGTATGGAAGTCTCTTCTGTCTTAAATCACTTTCATCCCACGGACTAAGACCTGAAATTTTCATACAGCAAGATACTAGGTTAAAGTCTAGGCATAATCTTCAGAAAGAAACCCAAGACAAAATATTACTCACTTAATGCTCTCATAGTTCAACAAATATGCCTTGAGGGTCTGAAAGTTGCACAGTTATATGTATGAACCCTTGGTTTGCAACGGGTCTGAGTTTAGACACTCAGCATAGTTATAGGGTACCTTGTCTTGTGGCGAGATTGAGGTCTTCTGAACCTGACAGACTTGGACATGAAGTCTTCAAAATAAAATTGGACAGTGAACCAATCTCACTAGCAATGCCAGCTACATTCCCGTCACACAGTCATCTCTGGGGTTCCTTGGGGGATTGGTACCAGGATCTTGTGGATACCAAAATCCAGATGCTCTTATATAAAATGGTGACGAATTTGCATATGACCTACACACACTCTCCTGTATATTTATATCATCTCTGAATTACTTATAACACCAAATAAAATAAAAGTACCATAGTTGTCAACACTATTTAAATAATTGCCAGTGCATGACAAATTCAAGCTTTGTTTTTTGAGACTTCCAGGGATTTTTTTAAAAAGCATTGTTGCGAAGTAATTAGCCTCCAACTAATAAAAATAATTGAAAAAAAATTAAAAAAAAAAAAAGTGTTTTTGATCCCAAGTTGGTTGACTCCACTTGTGGATGCAGAGGGCTGACTGTGTTGACTCGGAGTTCTTTGTAAGAAACCAGAGAGAATCGTGTGCTCTCCGAGTGTGTAGCTCGTCCCTAAGTCTGTCTGGCATGAGCTTCAGGCTTATAGAAATTAGACCACTCACTGCCTGGTGCAGAGTTTATGAGAGCTGAATTTCTGCTGGCACAAAAGAACCCTTTACAAGAGCATTGTATAGATGTCCCTGGTAGCAATGATACCTTCTGTATAGTGTTTACTGACCAATTTTGTTTTCCAGGTTGACCTCATTCAATCCCAGTTCTAGAGGAAACGTTGGATTTCTTTATGATGCTGGTAAACAGTCAGAAAGCCACGTCTGAAAAGAAACAGGCTAAACGTAAACAAACACTTTGTAATCTTTTATCAGAGTTGTCATTTATTTCAACTATATTTCTTTTATTGCCAGGCTGGAGTCAGATCATTTTACACATGTTCTCTCTCTTTCTCTTTCTGGTTTCAAGAGAAGAGCAAAGAATGCTTTAAAGTAACACATGTGAGTAACATTAATGTCACTAATAAAGCAGCCTTGACAAGTCATTTGTGAAACCAAGCATAGTTAACCCTCCAAATAGCACTTCACTGTTAGGAGCAAAATGGAACCCCACCTCCTTGGTCTACAGAGAGCTCACAGATGGAAACGTTGATGCCCTGACTTACTTTTTTTCTGTCATCACAGAGAAGTAGGTGAGGATCAGAAACCACACCCTCTCAGTAAACTTGCAGATACAAGCTAATCAAAATCTTCCCATGGTAACCTTTCTCTTTAAATGCATGAAGAAGGTCTCTCTACTCAAGCAATAATCTTTCCTGATGGGCAAAATCAGACTGGCCCATATGATGAGTGAACCTCACTAGGCAGAATCTCTTCCGAAGAAAATGACAATTTCGTAGGTATATTTCTCAAATCATTTTGTTGTGTCAAACACTGAATTGATTAGCACATGGTGACATATGGAAATTAGGGAGGCAAAGTGGATGTCATTTTTGTAAATCTTTATAAAAGTATCAGAGTCTACAGATTCCAGGTTCTGGGGTCTTATTGCTTTGGTTTGTAATAAGCAAGAAATAATGAAGTTTGAATGAAATTCTAGGCTTGAACTAGAGTATCTCTTTCTGTGTCATTTTTATCAGAATCCTCAAAAGTGGTAGGAAATATGGTAGATGGAATCCACACATCAAATCTATCAATAATCCTATTATATATTGTCCTTTCGGGAGTCACACAGTAATGATAGCAAAACTGTAAAAATTTTAAAGCCATTTGATGAAAAGAGTGGGAAGCTCATGTCAGTCTACAGGGAAATGCAACTCCTGTAAGAAGCTTCGCTCATATGCCTAGATTGGTAAAACCACTTTCCCAGGGCTTTCACTTAATCATGAAATGTCAACTAATGGTCATCCAAGACTTAGGGAGAATGTTTCAGAGTAAAAAGGGATAAAAGATAACAAACAGAAAGACTAATAATTTAGAAGCAGTGGAGGCAAAATGAATATTATTCTAAATAGAATATGTGGAGAATTTTGAAGGAAAAAATCAAGAGAGGAACAGAAAGGAACAGCTTTAGACTGAGAACAAGCTGCTACCAATCAAGTGTGTGATGGCCAGGATAAAAATATAATCAGCATTTTGGAAAATAAATCGAAGAAAAATCTTACAATGTAGAAGGAGACAGGGATGAGAAGATGAGAGGAATAACAACAAAATAGAAGTGAGAAAGGGTGTAATATGGTTTGGATTGCATTCTTTGGAAAGTTACATTGAAGTCCTAACTTGATACCTCAGAATGTGACCTTATTTGGAAATAAAGTTGTCATAGATGTAACTGGTAGACTTCCCAGGTGGCTGAGTGGTAAGGAATCTGCCTGCAGTACAAGAGACGTGAGTTTGATCCCTGGGTTGGGAAGACCCTGTGGAGGAGGGAATGGAAACACACTCCTGTATTCTTGTTGGGAAAACCCCATGGGCAGAGGAGCCTGGTGGACTACAGCCCATGGGGCCACAGAGAGTCAGACATGACTGAGCAAAGTGCCTAAGTACTAAATAGAACTACAGTGGGAAGATGGCAGAGAGAGGTATGGGAAAAGCAACCAAGTAAATGCCCGTCTTGTAAGGAAGTAAAGAGAGAAGGTCTACAGGTGGAGAATAAAAGTCAGAGCAGTGTTATCTAGAGATGGAATGAAACCAGCAGGAAGAAAGAGCTGAAAGAGTTAACACTGGCAATATCTAGAGAGAGAAAAGGAGGGCAGGGCTAGAGATCAGAGGGAGATTATTCATCATTACACTTTGGGGCTACTTAATTTTACCACGAACATTGCTTAGATTAAAATATTTATAATAGAATAGGTATTATAAAATATTTGATGCTTTTGTCAATGAACTTGATAAACTAGTTTCTAATAGTAGATGAAATAAATTCACATTAAAATATAAATTCTGATGTCATGCTTAGACTTTTCTCAAAGAAAAAAAGAAGTTTTAGATATTAAGAAGTGTCCTCAGCAACTATTGAGCTATCTGCAAATATATGAAGAATTGTAAGCAAAATGGCTTGCATTTCAGGCAGAACCAGCTGTCCAACTAGCTGTTGAATTAAAGTTTTCCACTAATCTTGGGAAGAAGACAAGACTATTTTCAGCTTCCCTTGCAGTGGGATATGGCCATTTGGAAGAAAGAATACTGACAGAATTGACGTTGTATATTTCCACCTGGGTCCGTGGTAACCTTCACCTTCTCTCTCACACTCAGAATGGCTGGATGTCAGTACTAGAGGCAAACTTGGAAACTGTGTGTTGAGGTGGCAGAGTTGTCTTACCAACTGGAGTCTCTGAATGGAGCTGATTAAAAAAGTATTTAGGAAAGCTGATTAAGAAACATGACTAGGAAATTTTTACAAAAATAGCTTATGAATGGCCATTAAAAATCAGTCTAATCACTAACTTGCAAAGATATATGCACCTCAATGTTCCTAGCTGCACTATTTACAATGACCAAGGCATGGAAACAAACTTAAGTGTCCATCGGCAAATAAACAGACAAAGTGTGGTACCTACATACAATGGAATACTATTCAGCCATAAAGAATAATGAAATAATGTCATTTGCAACAGCATTGATTGACTTGGAGGCCATGATGCTAAGTGAAATAAGTCAGATAGGGAAAGAGAAATACTATATGATGTCATTTTTACATGAATTTTAAAAAATAATTTAAAAAATGAGTGAATGTAACAGAAGCAAAAACTCAACTCAATGGAAGGATCATATGAGGGCACAGCTTTCTGAGTCAAAGCTGATGGCTTCAGTTTCCACCGTTAACTCAAGGGTAAGGGAGTTGAGGACAAGCAAGCAATGTGATCAACCAGGCTTGAGGATCACGTCTCAGAAAGAACTCTGATATGTTTACTGCAGCAGGAAGCAAATTGCAGGGAGATGTGGCAGCTGTCTGTTAGTCTTTTCCTAAAGAAACTAGGAGCCTGTGATTCTCTGTCACAGTGTCAAAACAACGTCTGAACACTTGAGTCATGGACTTCCATTCACTTTCAAGGACAGCGTCCTACTTGAAATCCACTAGGGTAATACCTGAGGCTTCCCAGGTGGCGCTAGTGGTAAAGAATCTGCCTGCCAATGCAGGAGATGCAGGAGATGTGGGTTTGATCCCCGGGTCAAGAAGAACCCCTGGAGAAGGGAATGGCTACCCTTTCCAGTATTCTTGCCTGGAGAATCCCATGGACAGAGGAGCCTGGCAGGTTACAGTCCCTGAGATTGCAGAGTTGGACATTACTGAGTAGGCATGCAGGATAATCCCAGTAAGGATAATGGTCAGGGAAGAGTCCCCTGGAGAGGGGTCAGTAGAGAAGCAGAAAGGTTATCATTCTGCTTAAAAAGCAGAATCCACGCCTAGTCTAGGATTTCCCCACATCCAGGGCAGGAGTTCCTGCCGGACAATATCATTGCCGTGACCCGATTCCTGTTGCTCTTCTTCTATTTTCCAAATTCTAAACTGGTCTTTGCTGCGGCTGCCCCTGCCCTTTTTCAGAGCTGTGCATTGTTTGTGTCTGGAGGGATGCTAATGGGGAGGGGTTCGGGGCTTGGGATGGCACATTCTGTGTCTTGAACCTGCGTGTTTCGAGTTAGTGAGCATGTTTATACTCAACCCAGAGCATTTTAATGCAGACCTTCATTCTAGCCATTACATTTTACTGAGCAATTATCATGGTTTTGATGGACACACTAAAAGAGTACCACTCCCCCTGAAGTGTAACGGGAGGAGCAGGGAGCTGTGGAACCTGGAAACACAGGTTCCAGTCCTGGGTCTAGAAAGTGTTCACTAACCTAATCTCCTCATCTCTAGAACTGGGTGAAGGATATATTTCAGAGCTGCAGTGGGTTAGCTAATTAGTAATCAATATATGTCACCTTGCTTGGTGCAGGGTAAGTCCCCACACAGTGGGCAGCCTTCTCTGTTGTTGTTTAGTCACTAGTTGTGTCTGATGTTTGTGGCCCCATGGACTGCAGCGCACCAGACTCCTCTGTCCATGGGATTCTCCAGGCAAGAATCCTGGAGTGGGATGCCATTTGCTTCTCCAGGACATCTTGCTGACCCAGGGTTTGAACCCTTGTCTCCTGCTTGGCTTATTTACTGCTGAGCCATCAGGGAAGAAACTTGCTCTTCACAAGCTTTATAAAACAGGAAAGCATCCACTTCCTTCTCAAGGAACTTACCCTCTTCACTTCTCTCTAGTTCCTCTGCCTTGCAATTTCTAAGCTATCCTCTGATCTTGCAAATGTCTTTTAATCTTGTCACTTCGTGCTTTTAGTCCTGCAGAGTTAGGGTTTGACTTTAAATGCATATCTCAGATCTTTAATTACATGATATCTTAGAGAGCCAAGAAGTAAACTTCTAAGAGGGATGATAGCAGAAGAACACTGCCTCTCAGATACCTTAAACTTTCCAAGAAATATCTATATTCTTGGTCTTAGGAAAGTGTTTGTCTTGTCTGTATTTGGATATGCCTGTTGGCATATTGCTAGGGTTTTTCTGTCTAGCTACTATCTCTGGTTATTTTTTTTAACGTTAATGCTTATATCACAAGAAAAGAAAACACTTTTCTACAACATACTTTTTACATACAGAGAGGTATTTGTTGAACTGAAGATGTGATAAATGTTTCAGCTTATGCTTTTAGGACTTTCCTGGTGGTTCAGATGGTAAAGAATCTGCCTTGCAATGCAGGAGACCCAGGTTTGATCCCTGGATCAGAATGATCCCCTGGGGAAGGAATGGCTACCCATTCTAGTATCCTTGCCTGGAGAATTCCATGGACATAGGAGCCTGGTAGGCTACAGTTTATGGGGTTGCAGAGTCAAAGATGACAGAGCAACTAACAACATTTTTATATGCTTTTAATTTTAAATGGTATCTGGATAAAAGCACCCAGATGTATTTAGCATAATATGTGCATGGAATTAGCAAGTGAATGTGCTAAGATAAATTAATTTGTTGAATTGCTTGTTATATTTAAAAATGCAAAATATTTAGCATGCTTGTGATGTTTGTACATTTCTTCAGAATCCAAGATGAAAATCTTTGACCCTATAATGAAATAATTGAAATTCAGCTTTTTTTTGTCACAATGCCTCCTGATTTTACCACATAATAAATTGGAGGCTATATTTCAACTCCAACTTAGGCACAGAGTTAAACCCTTAGGAAGTTAAAGAATTGCTATTGGCAAATTCAGGCAGCTCTGTAATTAAGCTTTTACATTAAATGGCATACTATAGATTTTTCAACAAAATAATTCTCATCTGACAGCTCTTAATAAGTTAAAATGTATTGCCTTCACTACAGTTTTGTTCACTGATATTTTCAAAACTGAAAAAAATAACTAAAACTCTTATTAGAGATCCTTTTTGAAAGTTTTATACTCAGCTATGGCAAATAGATGGGAGAACAATGGAGTCAGTGACAGACTTTACCTTCTTGGGCTCCAAAATCACTGCAGATGGTGACTGCAACCATGAAATTAAGACACTTGATCCTTGGAAGAAAAGCTATGACAAACCTAAGCATAGTAAAAGGCAGAGACATTACTTTGCCGACAAAGATCTGTCTAGTCAAAGCTATGGTTTCTCCCTTAGTCATGTATGGATGTGAGAACTGGACTGTAAAGAAAGCTGAGGGCCAAAGAATTGATGCTTTTGAACTGTGATGTTGGAAAAGACTCTTGAGAGTCCCTTGGACTGCAAGGAGATCCAACCTGTCCATCCTAAAGGAAATCAGTCCTGAATATTCATTGGAAGGACTGATGCTGAAGCTGAAACTCCAACACTTTGGCTAACTGATGCGAAGAACCAACTCATTGGAAAAGACCCTGATGCTGGGAAAGATTGAAGGCAGAAGGAGAAGAGGATGACAGAGGATGATCCTCTGTTTGGATGGTCTCACCGACTCGATGGACATGAGTTTGAGTAAGCTCCAGGAGTTGGTAATGGACATGGAAGCCTGGTGTGCTGCAGTCCATGGGTTCGCAAAGAGTCGGACACGACCGAGTGACTGAAGTGAACTGAACTGAACTGATGACACAGTTGTTAGGATGAACACCATTGCTTATAACCTGGGAAAAATCTGGTCAATTGATTTTCCTGCACAAAGTTATGCAAATGATACTTGACATCCTCAAGAAGGCAGCCATGTTCATACCTAACTTTACAGTTCTTGAACTGGCTATTCAGGCCTGGCAGAGTTGCTGACAGTTGGGCCCATTACCTTCCTTCTAAGCAGCTGCTCTGACAGCTTCTGACCAGGACACAGATGATGAGCTCAGGGTCTGGCTTGACCCCTCTCCTTTTTTGCTCTCTCCCTTCCCCCTCAGTGCCAAATTCCTTCAATGGATTTTTCAGTTTTCCTTCTGGTAGAAGGCTGGTCATGTCTTTCCACTATTTCCATCTCTAAGTTGTTTCCTTATTGCTATTGGTTTTCCTGACCCTGACTGTACCGCTCTAATTAATACCTTCTGTAAACTCTCCTCTCTGTCCAGTGGATGTCATTTGTTTCCTGTTGGGACCCTGATTGATGTAATGAGAAACGGAGACCCAGAGAAGGGGTCTTAGCTTCTAGTGAGGTAGGTAGAGCAGATCTCAGCTCTTCCATAAGGTGGCTTTAGAATGATTATATGGAGCTCGGATACTCTAGCTAATGTTAGAAAACTTGTCATCTGCATTCGAGATTTCTTTTCAAGACAAGGAACAGAAGCTATGTATTTCTCCCCACCCATGAAATCACATTGCATTCCAGCCTCCTGATGCCTAGTTCCAATGTCTTATTTTGTGTTTTTCAATATGCTTTTAGACAAATGAGTTTCTGTTGTTTTATTGCAAGGTAAAATTGCTTATGTTATTTGGGTGTATATAACCTAGTGGTCAGAAAATTACAGCCCTTGAGCCAAATCCAGCCCACCACCTTTGTTTGAAAATAAAGTTTTATTGGCACATAGCTGCACTCTTCCCTTATACTGTCTATGCCACTTTCTCCTGCAGCAGACTCATGAAACCTAAAACACTTACCTCTAGCTGTTCACAGAGGCTGACTCATCATATCTCACATGACTCTTGTGTTTCATATAAATAGAAATGAGAGGTAGTGGAATAATAACATATTTACAGAAGTCCAGAGGTGAAGTTATGACCTATTGTCAAAAGCAAACATACTAAATCTTTCCAAGGCACCAGCTCCCACTCCTGCCTTTGTGCACAGCCCTTATAAGACTCAGGAGCACACGCATGCACAATTATGGCATTTGCTCAATGACTACAGATGTGGCAACTCATTTCCATGGCTTTCCAAATGGAAAAAAAAACGTTGGTCAGCATTAATATACTGAAGGGAGTTAAGATATTGAAATCCAGGATTTACACTGGACACGATTCAGGTGTTGAAAAATAACTTGAGAAAGACACTTCTAAATTTGTGAATGTTTAACCTTCCGTACTTAATGAGTCTTCTTCTAGTTTTCTGCCATGAAAGGAGACGTAAACACAGCCCAAGGCTCTGTTTTAGAAACCCAAGCAGCTGTCTTGGCCAAGTTAAACCAGCAAACAAACACACGAAAAAGAGAGAAGGGGTGGGGGAGGGCACTATCATGGCCCAGATCAGATTATAATTGAAGAGAAGGGGTCACAGCTAATTTATGATACATTATTTATTAACAACTTTGTTCAGTAATTGTTTTTGTCTTGATGCCCTGTGGTTCCTCTTATTTTACTTAGGTCCTTCAAAGCTTTTATGGAATTAGAAATAAATTGTTTTCATTGATGTTGCTGCTCAGTCACTAAGTCAAAACTGACTTTTTGTGACCCCATGGACTGCAGCACACCAGGCTTCCTTGTCCTTTACTCTCTCCCTGAGTTTGCTGAAACTCATGTTCATTGAATCAATGATGCCGTCCAACCATCTCATCCTCTGTTGCCCGCTTCCCGTCTTGCTCTCAATCTTTCCCAGCATCAGGGTCTTTTCCAATGAATCAGATCTTGGCGTGAGGTGGCCAAAGTATTGGAGCTTCAGCTTCAGCATCAGTCCTTTCAATGAATATTCAGGACTGATTTCCTCAGCATTGACTAACTTGGTTTCCTTTCAGGCCAAGGGACTCTCAAGTCTTCTCCAACACCACAGTTCAAAAGCATCAATTCTTCGGTGCTTAGCTTTCTTTATAGTCCAATTCTCACATCCATACACAACTACTGGACAAACCATAGCTTTGACTAGACAGAACTTTGTTGGCAAAGTAATGTCTCTGCTTTTTAATATGCTGTCTAGGTTGGTCATAATTTGTCTTCCAAGGAGCAAGCATCTTTTAATTTCATAGCTGCAGTCACCATCTGCACTGATTTTGCAGTCCCAAAAAATAAAGTTTGTCACTGTTTCCACTGTTTCCCCATTTATTTGCCATGAAGTGATGGGACCAGATGCCATGATCTTAGTTTTCTGAATATTGAGTTTTAAGCCAACCTTTTCACTCTCCCCTTTTACTTTCATCAAGAGGCTCTTTAGTTCTTCACTTTCTGCCATAAGGGTGATGTCAGCTGCATATTGCGGTTATTGATATTCCTCCTGGCAATCCTAATTCCAGCTTGTGCTTCCTCCAGCCCAGCATTTCTCATAATGTACTCTGCATATAAGTTAAATAAGCAGGGTGACAATATACAGCCTTGACGTACTCCTTTTCTTATTTGGAACCTGTCTGTTGTTCCATGTCCAGTTCTAACAGTTGCTTCTTGACCTGCATACAGGTTTCTCAAGAGGCAGGTCAGGTGGTCTGGTATTCCCATCTCTTTCAGAATTTTCCACATTTTTTTGTGATCCACACAGTCAAAGGCTTTGTCATTGTCAATAAAGCAGAATTAGATGTTTTTCTGGAACTCTCTTGATTTTTCTATGATCCAGCAGATGTTGACAATTTGATCTCTGGTTTCTTTGCCTTTTCGAAATCCGGCTTGAACATCTGGAAGTTCATGGCTCATGTACTGTTGAAGCCTGGCTTGGAGAATTTTGAGCATTACTTTGCTAGCATGTGAGATGAGTGCAATTGTGCAGTAGTTTGGACATTTTTTGACTTTGCCTTTCTTTGGGATTGGAATGAAAACTGACCTTTTCCAGTCCTGTGGCCTCTGCTGAGTTTTCAAAATTTGCTGGGATATTGATTGCAGCACTTTCACAGCATCATCTTTTAGGATTTGAAATAGCTCAACTGGAATTCTACCACCTTCACTAGCTTTGTTCCTAGTGATGCTTCCTAAGACCCACTTGATCTTTCTTAATTAACTATTAAGTGTGTATTGTAAACTTCAACCAAAAAACCAAGCAGATACTCTCCAGGTAGAAAAAACAAATTTACACACTGGTGTTGCTTCAGAATATTTCCAAAGATGATGTGCTTCTCTCAAACATCCAAGTTTTAAACATCTATTTCACACGACAGGACAAAAATACATTCCCCTCACCTGTCTTTGGAAATCAGTCTCTCTTTTACCAGAATGATATTTTTCTCTCAAAAGAATGGGCGTGGGGTGGAGGTGCATTAGTTTTTCCCAGTTGCTCCATATGAGGTAACTGTGCTGCTTCTAATAATAGAGACCACCTCTCAACAGGCAGAAACCCATCTGCCTGAATCAGCTGTCAGGACCACTCAGAATGTACAGTTTTCAGAAATCAGCTTTAATTGTGGGTCTCCAGTGAATAGAGCCAATTTCCATGACTCTATGGCCTCTTAGGCAATATCGTAAAATAAGTCATCATGCAGACTTGACAGTATCCTTAACTCTTAGCTCCAAATTGCATATTATAATAATAAAATGGCACAGTAGAAAGAGAAAGCTCTCTGATGAAAAGATAAGTGCTCAAATTCTACTGTTAATATTTTAGTGGATATGCTAAATTGGGCAAATTACTTCACATCTCTGAAATATATTTCAAAGTTTTTCAACAACAAAATGATGATAACCCATAAAAACTGGTATGGGAATCAAATCATTGTATTATATATCAAGAGTGCTTTGTAAAATAGAAGAGTATTCTTTATTAAATCAAGCAAAGAATAATCAATTTTATGATGAAAATTACATATATTTATGTTAAAAAATAACATCCAGCAGTTCAACAGATCATATAACACAAAAAAGTGTACCTTTTCCCTACCCCAGAGGGGTCACTTCCATCAACAGCTTTTCAGAAACTTTTCCCTAGAGAAGTTTTTGTCAAAGGTAAGATGTTTGCAAGATGTTGGCATGCTCTGATTAATAAAATTTAAGTAGGAAATTATTTTTTTATACAATGTAGTTGTTATTCATAAAATTTTTCCCAAATAAAAGGCATCAAAATTTCTGTACTTTTTCAGTTAAAGAAAAAATCAGTAGAAATATGTGGACAATTTGGTTTCCTAAGGTCTCATAAATAGTTATTAAACAGTTAATGAGACAATAAGTACTCGAGTTTAGTAGAATAACAGACCCCAAAGACATTCACACACAATATAATTCTGGGATATGTGACTTTTCTAACTTACATGGCAAAGGAAAATTCTGGTAGCAGATATAACTAGGTCTGGTAATCACTAGATCTTAAAATAGGGAGATTATGCTGAACATTTCCAGTGGGCCTGTTTTACTCACAAGGGTTTTGACATGTGGAACAGGGTGGCAGAACATTGTCAAGTGATGTGACTTAAGAAGATTCAGCGGCCATTTTTGTCCAGCTTCAAGCTGGAAGGGGCCACTATCCAAGGAATGCAGATGGTCTCTAAAACCTAGGATAACAAAGGAACAGATTCTCCCAACAGCCTCCAGAAGGCAATGCACATCCAATACGTTGATTCTACCCCAGGGAAATCCATGCCACGTTCCTGTAAAATGAAAAGGCAATTCCCTTACCTTTTCCAGCAGCAGTGAATACACTGGATGACATGAATATTGCATTAAGCATTTGAATACCATGCAAATCTTAGAAATATAAGACAGTGAAATAATACATGAAAGTTAACATCAGCTACGCTTAAGTGACAATTACCCATTTATACAACTGTGAGTGTCTTTTCTCTTGGGTACATTCAGAAGAAGAGGAAAATAAAATTTATTTGCCATATATTTAGCAATTAGGTAAATAATACTATTAAAAGTCCCACAAAGTCTACTCTTTGCGACAACTTCCAGTCCTGATCTTGTTGATATGGGATTTTTAAAATATTCTCCTGCTTCTGATGATTTTTCTTCTCACTCCTATTTTTCCTGCCCCCCTCCCACCCCTATTGGGAAATGTCAGATACCCACTTCTCATCTCTATGTGTATTAACCACCCTGCTCACGATCAGGGTCCTACAGTTTTCTTTCACCCTTGGCCCTGCATAGTATGTGACAGGCCCTTCTTAGATGCACTTGATTAAGTGGCCTCAAATGAGCAAAAATGAAAATATGATAGAAGTGCAACATAAATACCATGCCAACATTATATTGGAAGATTTCAATACATCTCTCTCTCTCTCAATTAGTAGGTTAAGGGCATCCAAAAGTTAAAATGTTACATAAAAATGGAAAATAAACATCAATAAACTTGATTAATGAGATAAGTCTTAAAATATTGTACCCAGTAATTATCTACTGCTGTTCCAGAGCACATGTCAAACAGTTACAAAAAGTTGCCAGATGCTAGGCCATAAAGAAAGACTTAACAAATTTCAAAAATAAAAACCAAACAGAATAGTACAGAGTGCATTCTCTGAAAGCAAAGCAATTAAATTAAAAGTTAATTACACATAAAAATCAGAACTAATAAAAGTCCACAGGCTCCTTGGAGAAATGGCTGATTCTAGATCTGGATCATAAAAAGAAAAATGTACCTGAACCATCTATTACTCCAAAGGAAGGGCGTGCTCAGAAAACAAAGAATGGAGTTTATTAAAGGGACCTCAGGGTTTCCCAACAGCCAAAAGTAGAACAATTAGAGAAATGAGATAAATAACATAGTATTGAATTAAAACCAAAGATATAAATTATGTATCCTGAGTCCACAGTGGTGTAAATATATGACTGTATAAGTAAACAATTATGGGAGAAGAGACAAATATTTTTTCTTAGATCATTTCTAAAATTAATTTAGTATTTACTTGACTTTGTTGCAGGCTTCTTTCTAGTTGAGACACACAGGCTTAGTGACTCTGCGGCATGTGGGATCTTAGTTCCCTGACCAGGGATCAAATCCACATTCCCTGTATTGGAAGGCAAAGTCTTAACCACTGGGCCACCAGGGAAGTCCCCAAGACAGGTGGGTAGATAAGGTGAGTTAACTCTTCACTTCACCTCCCTTTCTCTACCCCTCCCCCCAATGTGTTCTATACTTAGTAACTTGCTTCAAAGAAGAGTATGAAAGAAGACGAACAAAGGGACTTTATAATGAAAAAAATTAGCAATTATATTCCATCCCTAGCTGGCCAAGGGAACACCCATGGGATGTCATGTGGATAAAGATAACAGAGACCTTTGATGCAATGTGGTGAACAGTCCTTCTCTGTGGGATTCATCCCCCAAATCCATAACCCCAGGCTTATCATATGAAAAGTATCAAGTAAATCCAAATGGAGGATTATTCTACAGAATACTTGGCCTTGAAACTATCAAGATCTTGAAAAACAGCCAATGTCTGAGAAGCTATTACAGACTGTAGGAGGCTAAAGAGACATGATGATATCATGATTAAATGAAATGTGTCTTGAATGAAATCTTGGGACATAAAATAAGACATTGTTAAAAAATAAAAGTAGGGCTCCCCTGACAGCTCAATTGCTAAAGAATCCATCTGCGATGCAGAAGACCCTGGTTCCATTCTTGAGTTGGCTTCCCAACTTCTCCACCGGAGAAGGGATAGGCTACTTACTCCAGTATTCTTGGGCTTCCCTTGTGGCTCAACTGGTAAAGAATCCGCTTGCAATGTGGGAGACCTGGGTTATATCCCTGGGTTGGGAAGATCCCCTGGAGAAGGGAAAGGCTACCCACTCCAGTATTCTGGCCTGGAGAATTCCATGGACTGTATAGTCCATGGGGTACCAAAGAATTGGACATGACTGAGTGACTTTCGCTTCACTTTCAAAATATAAAAGTAAATTTTGAATAATCTACGCAATTGAGTTAAAAATACTCTACTCATGCTAGATTTTTATTTGAATATTTAAATATATGAAACTGGATAATGGGAATTCTCCGTACTATATTTGCAAGTTTTCTGCAAACCTAGAAGAATTAAAACTATTCAAAAATTTTTTTAAAACTTGTTTAAATAATCAACAAACCTCTGGTGTGATTCATCCAAAAAATAAAGGGACATTTTAGCATTGATGATGAAAAAGGGAACTTGGCTACATAACCAGCTAACCTGAAAAAGATAAGAGAAAAATGCCATAAAAAACTTTACATCAATCATTTTGAACACTCAGAGGAAACGGGGAAACTCCTAAAAAACGGTTAATTCAAAATAAATGAGATTTAAAATAAATAAGAATAATTATTTAACAATAAAGAATCTGAGTCAGTAACTTAAATACATTCCTATAAAGAAAGAAAGACATTAGATTTCCATAGATGCTATTCATGGAAAAAAATATTCTCACAATAAACAGATAACTCCGTTTTACAGCAACTTCTTACAGAGAATGAGACAACATGAGACAACATGACATCTTTTCATTTATGAGAACCCTTGTTGGGCTTGTCCTAGGAGATGACAGACAGAATCATAGTGTTGGGGACAGAAGACCCAGGAGTAGGAAACACAGTTCCTTCTCCCAAGGAGCTTGTCATAGACTCAGGGGCACAGGTCACAAAGAAGCATAACCAGTCACGCACGGGTTAAGCACTAGCTTGAGAGAGAAACAGGCGTGTTACTGAGTAGAACAAAGTGAAATGTTTACTAATGGTCCCCAGTTCTAGACTTATCCCATCCAGATGACTTCCTTGCAAGTGAGAAGCAGATGCCTGGTGTTAAAGATGCTTCACCAACAGCGAAAGGAAAAGTTTATTTTCCCACCTCATACAACTCCTGGTATGTTTATGACCTGCCTAGAAGATTCCCACACTCTTCTTCTGTTTCAACAGACCGAGTTGTCAGAGAGAGTGGGGCAGTACTTGATACTTACTAGAGATTCAGGAAAAATACAAAATTAGCAATTCTTAGAAAATATCATGGGCACAGCAAAGTGACTCACTTATACAGATATCTCTTCTTTTTCTTGGCTGTACATCTGAAATGAACACAAAACTATACTCCAAAATAAAATTTAAAGATATAATACTAATAAAAAAGACTGCATCATGTATTTTGACACTGATTTACATATAATGATACATTTTTAACCTCAAAATATGATATGACACTTGCCAATATCAGGAATAGGGTTGTATCAATTACATTGTTTTCAAAGTGTTTAAAGCTGAAGAATTTCTGTGTGTAAGGGAAGTCTGAAATAGTAGCAAAAAATGGTAATAGAGTTTTCTTTTCTTCAAATCATAAAAATAATATATTTTTATTATGAAAGAAAAAACAGAAAATAACAAGATAAAAAATCACTTATAATTTCACTTTCTAAAGAAAATTGCTGTTTTTCTTTTATTATATTCCATTCAAAGCTCTCTGTTAAGTATTTTATGTATTTTGTATTTGTATTTATCTTGTGTATTTTATAGGCATGCTTATTTTTTCTCTGTCAATAGATAGATAAACAGATATAATAATGTGTGTATGGACAGCATGGTTATAAAATTGAAAAGCTTTTCTTTCTTCTTTTCTTTTTTTTTAACTAAACAGTCATTTGAAATAGAGATCCGTGGTAGAAGTCTACCAGTTACAAGAAGAGATGATGAGGCCCACGGCTAGAATGGAAGCCCCTGTCACTTGCTCATATCTTTAATCAGTAATTAAAGAGTTTTGCTGATTCCATTCACTAGTAGTTTCTTTCTTAATGGCCTGCAGTTACTCAGCTAGATCAATGATTTAATCATGTTATCATGCCATCACCTTTGGACTGAAATCCTTTTGTAGGATCCTTTACAGTTTTAAGGAGGCCTATTTTCAGGTTAAAATGATCCGAAGAGTTTAAGACTAAGGTCTTAGGAAACTGCATGTATTTACCCGGTATTGATCTGAAGCCTTGAAATATGCATACCAAAATCTCAGTGTGCAGTTTCAAGAGCTCATGGGGATGGTTTGTTATTTAAAAATTGCTGTCTTCTAAATATTTTAAGGGTCTGATTATTTACACACGTGTTTGCTTCTTTTATACTGTCCCTAAGTGTGATTGTCCTTAAAAATACATATGCTTGAAATCAAAACACAAATCTATTTTAGTGTGATTTAATATTGAACTTCTTGGCTAAAATAATCTGAGAAATCTAAAAGACTTTTAAAGTTTTTACATAATTTGAAGGAATGATCACTTTCCATAGATATTCCATTTTTTTTCTTTAATTCACTATTTAAGAAAAAGGGAAAAGGATATGTATAATGATAGTCCTGAATTATCATAAAAATATGATTATCGCAAAGTATCACAAAGAATTTTGTGCTTTTTATCATCGTCAAGTAAGAGCCAAACTTCACTACCATGTCTCAAGGAGTGAAGATTATCATCTTTAGACCAGTAGATAAACCAGCAAAATGCCAAAGACAAAGATTCCAACTGGATTTAGGCAATCAGGCTTCTTATCTTCACATTCAATGAAAGCCACCCCGTCTACAGGCCTGTTGTATGAATATGTGTTTATTTCATTTGATGCTTACATTACCTCAATGAAAAACATATGATATTTTACAGAAAGTATTTGTCCATGTAAATAAATGTATGGATGTGTATGTGCAAATATATATATATATATAGATGCACACATTTTAAATTGTACAGTACTTTATGAATATAATCTCAGCAAACCTTTGCAACAAAATGTCTATTTTAAAAATGAGAAAAGACAGTCTTCTGCAGAAAAATAACGTGTCCATAATAGTCACACAGTAAATTGACTTCTGTCCATTTCACCAAACGTCTGTGCTTTCAATTACCAGGAAGTGGCCTTTTGTCCAGGTGCACTTAGCTGTACTTCCTCATTTCATTCATAGCATTAAAATATGCTCCTTTAGTTGTGGCTGGTCCTTGCTGCCCACCATGAATATGCTCCCTTTGGTATGGATGGTCCATTGGGCCCACCAAAAGCAAGAATCAAATTGGTTCACAGCGATAATACATTGTAACCATTTTTATCAATTTTTATCATGGATGTTTAATCCAATAAACTGTAAATCCCTGGAGATAGATGGTTCTATCTCCAGTATTTACCATGACTCATTGCCGTGTAGGTCTCATCTCAAGTGTCACCTCCTCTCTTTTGGCCTCTTAATCTAAAGCATCACCTCCAGGTTACATTTGTGCGTTATATAAGTCAATATCAAGCCATCCTCCTAGTGTGTTTACTTGTGTATGATCAGTCTGCACTCATTAGGAAGTATGTTCTGGTTTTGTCTTCTTTGTTCTGTGTTTTCAGCAATGGGAGCAGTGCCTTGCATGTAGTAATTCTTGGAAGGATTATTATAAACTAAAATACAAAGATTTGATTTTTTGTTAGTTTGTTTCAAAAGAATGTACCAACCTGACATTTTCCTTGAGCAGCAAAAATAAGACACATTTTTAGTGTCTGCTTCCTTCACATTATACGTTCTCTTGTCACTTGAAGACCTGGTATGGGTGGCATCACCCGGAATTGTTCACAAGAACTAAAGAGGCTTGGTGGGAGAAGTGTTACAGATGCACGCCTGGAGATTCTTGAGATGTCATCCCCCTTTCACGTACATGCAGAATGAAACTCACGTATTCTAGAGACTTTCCAAAGTTACACATGTGATTAGAAACAAGCTGAATATAAATCCAAGGTTGTGCTTATTCCACGGAACTTTCACTCTCCCACTTTCATAGTTGTCCTTGCACATCTGTGTCTATGAAATCTTACATTTGGGGTGCTTTTTCTATAATAATATAGTATCATTTGTGAACAAATGCCAAGTTAGAGAAACACCATGGGGCAGATCACCTCCCTAAGGCTGGCTCCCAAGGTGTGCCCATGGATGCAGGTGGGGCCCCATGTGCTCACGGAACCTCAGCAAGGCTCACCCCTGTTCACACATACAGCATCTCATCCAGGGCATTTATACAGCTGAACCTAAATACTGTGGTATTTTACCAACATGCATGTGTGTGTTACTTAAAAACATTCAGGGATTTAACTGTTGCAAGAGTTTTAAATATATCCAGCATTCCATGGACAGTTTTCATTTTGCTCAAAACACTAAAATTTGAAATAGGCAAATCCAGTTAACAATACCTATGGTGTCTTTTTCAAACTTCTCATTCTCCCTCTGGAAACTCCTGCTCTGTAAAAACAGAGGCATTCTGATGATTTCGACATGTCTGAGTAATGCTACTAATTACACTGATGCTACTTTGCACAGTATATGAGTTATTTTTCTCTTCACTGGTGGCTTATCCATCACTCATCAGCTAACAAAGTACCAAACATCTTGCATTAAGTTAAGGGGGGCAGGGGGGCTGTGTCCCATGCGTTAGAGCCTTTTGCCTCCAGCCAAAATTCTTCATGAGTCCAGGTCCACATGAAGAGGGATCTCAGAAAATGAGAAGCTATGCAGCTATAAGTGACTGCAAGAGTGAGAGGTTTTAGATCATATATTTTAAGAATTAGTTAAAGAAATTCCAACCCCTCAGCTTGATTGAAAACAGCTGGAGGAGAATACTAAAAGCTAAATTTATATGACAAGGGTGCTCAAGAAGAAGAAGAAGAAGAAGAAGAGGAAGACATGCTATCCAGCCTGAAGAATTAAACCAAGACCGATAGACACTCAGGAAAATTTTCACTTCAGTTTAAAACATTGCTGTTCAAAAATCGAAGTTGTCCAGATACGGAAAACAATACTAAGTTTTCTTTTGGCCACAGAAGAAAAAATTATTTAGTAACTATTATATGAATAGTAGGCTTCCCTGGCAACCCAGATGGTAAAGAATCTGCCGGTAATACATGAGCCCTGGGTTCAATTGCTGGGTCGAGAAGATCCCCTGGAGAAGGGCATGGTAAGCCACTGTAGTACTCTTGCCTGGAGAATCCCATGGACAGAGGAGCCTGGCGGGCTATCTAGATACCACTGGTGCTTTAAAGCCAATCCATGAGCTCCAGTCCGTGTGGACTCTCTCTGCTGAGGGCTGCAGGGAACACAAGGGTAGGTGGACTGGGTCCTTGCCCTCAAGTTTGTGCCCTCTGCTTAGAGAAAAAAATAGAAAAGAAGAAAACCAAGATATCACATCCACTTAAATGAAGTGATCAGTAACTGGAAATTTAGTAATAGTCATAGGACCCTCCAATAATGGATCCTGCCAGGTATCAGACATGGTGTGAGGTTCTCTTTTTGCTGGTGAAGGCAATTTGCTGAAAATGGCAGCCTCTCAGTAAGTGATGACACTCAAGCCATAAGTTAATGACGTCTGACCCCAAAGCCCATGTTCTTCGCCACCACTGTGTTGTAAGGTGTACCTCTATAGGTCATCTGACTGTGAGGTCAAAGCCGAGGTTTCTCTGTACCGACATGCTCTCAACTGCAGACTGTCCTACCCTTCATCCTCCCGAGGACATCTCAATCCAAAGTGTTGTCACATGTAAGCATCTTGGGCATAAATAGTTCCATAAACATTTTTAGTGCCTCATTGTTTTTTTTTTTTTTTTTTTTTTAATGCTCGTTTTTGTTTGATGTAGTAGAAAATGCTCAGCACCAATGCCCTAAGTATCTTCCAAAGAAAACACCGCCTCTACTTACAGGTGTTTAAGGGCTACATAACAGTTGATGTTATTTTTTTCTTAACGCTCTGTCCCGCAACCCTCAATTCCTTGACTAAACTAGAAAGCATATTGAAATTTTTAAAAGCTAACTAAGAAAATAAATAATTATACCCTCAAACGTCTAAGTTATGTTCAAAACTTATCTTTATTTTTCTTGCTGCTTTCAATTCAGTTCAGTTGCTCAGTTGTGTCTGACTCTTTGTGACCCCATGGACTGCAGCACGCCAGGCCTCCCTGTCCATCACCAACTCCCAGAGCTTGCTCAAACTCATGTTCATCAAGTTGGTTATGCCATCCAACCATCTCATCCTCTGTCATCCCCTTCTCCTCTTGCCTTCAATCTTTCCCAGTATCAGGGTCTTTTCCAAGAAGTCAGTTCTTTGCATCAGGTGGTCATAGTGGCCAAAGTATCTTGCTGCTTTACTTAGGGCTTATTTCATGGTATTGGTTTCCTCAATTGTAAGTGGAATCCCATTACTTGTTTAATAAATAAACTTAGAAATATCAAAATAAAAAATGCCAATCATTAAATCCAGCTAACTCTGAGTCATTCATGCAATTCATGAGCTTGGAAGAATTTGCCTCTAAACATTAAACTTCTCTCTTAAAAAGGTCAAAACAAGTGAATTTGATAAAAACAGGAAGAGACTTTTAAGGTTTATTGGGGAATTTTCTATAAAAACATTTCTCCAAACTCTTCAGAGTTGTTCTTTAAGATAATTTCCTCAAAAAAAAAAAAAAATCAGACAGTTGGCTCTGTGAATGCCTCTTATCAAAATATTTCACACAGGTACTGATGTGGTTCTAAGTCTTTTAAACCTTTCAGAGAGTGTCATCCATTAATTTCCTCTGACTAAGGCTGAAGTTGGTGAACCCCTCGTCACCTGCCTTCTGATGTACTGGAGAGAAGACCGATCCAGGTCTGGTCTGACTCACTGTGTCTTCTTTCATGACAAAAATAGCTTCTCTGCTGGTATGGTTCCTTCGAGGGCGTTCCCTGAAATGCTACAAACTGGTTCTTGTGAAGAAGAATTACTGTGAGTTCCTTTGGTTTGAGAGAGAGGAAAACAAGTGCAAGCCAAGGATGTGAGCTGGGAAGGGCAGGGAGGAGAGAGAGAAGCCTGTGGTGAACTTGAGGTGGGAACTGTCCAAAAAAGCATGTGACAGAAAGGAGCCCCCTCTCTGCACGAGATGCTAAATTGGCCAAGAAAGATGACACAGTTAAGCATAGAGCTCAGGCATCATCGCCGACTTAGGACATCAGGGTAAGCTGGGTGATGCGTAACATGTACACACAGCCCTGTTAGGACAAATGCTTGTTACGCACACACAGTGCAAGGCCCTGTGCTGGGGTTTGGGGGGCCAGTCCAGGGAACATATGCTTCATCCTCAACTCTTAGAGCCTAAGAGTGGGGAGGGAAGATGCTCGTGGATGAAGTGAGCATGCTGGGATGAGCTGCAGAAGTTAGCAGAACAGGCCTCAGAGAAACAGTGCATCGCTTCAAGCATCATGAACAGAGCGAGGGGAAGGTGACCAAGGGCAGATTCAGGACAGAAAATGTGACCCGAGGAAATGCCAGAGAGCTTGACCTTTGATGAAGGGAGTGGAAGAGGTGGGAAGTGGGCAGATCAGATGGACAAATTCAAACTAATCCAAAAGTTCATAGTATTTCCCTACATCTAACACTTACTTAGTGAACAAGCGTCAACTGAATTTCTGTAATCACCTGGATCTTTGCCTTCTCCAGGGGATCTTCCCCATCTAGGGGTCCAGCTCGCATCTCTTGCATCTCCTTGCATTGGCAGGCAGATTCTTTACCACTGAGCGACCTCAGGAGCCCCTTAAACATGTAAAGGTGAGTATAGGAAAGCATTCCCACCCACAGGGCTCACACTGTCTTTGCAAAGATCCTGGACAGAGCAGACTGTAGGCTCCTGCCTGGCTGTCTCAGCAGGACCCATAACTCAGGAGGTCTTTAGTCCCAGTTCCTCCACACAGATGAGTGAACTGAGGCACAGAATGTTGAAGGAGCACACTCAAGGTCATTCAGTCATTAGGGGATAGAGCCGGGACTTTAATTAAAACCATTTGGTTTCAGAAACCTTCTCTTTCATACATGCAGAGACTTCCAGTTTTACATGTGCATTGTGTATATTACCATAGAGTTCCACTGTGTACTTGTATGGGAGATGTGGGCTTCCCTGCTGGCTTAGGGAAGACCCTGAGTTCCCAGGTGAAGAACTTGCCCACAATGCAGGAGACTCAGGTTTGATCCCTGGGTCAGGAAGATCCACTTGAGAAGAGAATGGCTACCCATTCCAGTATTCTTGCCCAGAGAATTGCTGGACAGAGGAGCCTGGAGGGCTACTATCCCTGAGGTCTCAAAGAGTTGGCCATGATTAAACACACACACACAGGAAAAGCTTCTCAGAGGAGCTGACACCTGGACAGTCTGGTCTGTTGAAGAGAGAGTTGTTAACCAGTTGCCAGGGGGATCTGTTTCCAGATCCTCAAGGCCTCTGTGTAGACCACCTTCCCCTTCCCACACTCAGTACAGAGATTTCAGGAAATATACTCCATAATCCATGTCCACAAAAAACTGTTTTTTTTTTTTTTCCGTTTGTTTGTTTGTTTTAATGTTTCAGTCCAGTTCAGTCACTCAGTCATGTCCGACTCATTGCGGCCCCATGTACCCCAGCACGCCAGGCCTCCCTGTCCATCAGCAATTCCCAGAGTTTACTCAGACTCATGTCCATTGAGTTGGTGATGCCATCAAACCATCTCATCCTCTGTCATCCCCTTCTCTTCCCACCTTCAAACCCTCCCAGCATCAGGGTCTTTTCAAATGAGTCAGCTCTACACCTCAGGTGGCCAAAGGATTGGAGTTTCAGGTTCAACATCAGTCTTTCCAATGAACGCTCAGGACTGATCTCATTTAGGATGGACTGGTTGGATCTCCTTGCAGTCCAAGGGACTCTCAAGAGTCTTCTCCAACACCACAATTCATCAATTCTTTGGGGCTCAGCTTTCTTTATAGTCCAACTCTCACATCCAAGCATGACTACTGGAAAAACCATAGCCTTGACTAGATGGACCTTTGTTGGCAAACTAATGCCTCTGCTTTTTAATATGCTGTCTAGGTTGGTCATAACTTTGCTTCCAAGGAGTAAGCGCCTTTTAATTTCATGGCTGCAGTCACCATCTGCAGTGATTTTGGAGCCCATAAAAATAAAGTCTGACACTGTTTCCACTGTTTCCCCATCTATTTGCCATGAAGTGATAGGACCAGATGCCATGATCTTAGTTTTCTGAATGTTGAGCTTTAAGCCAACTTTTTCACTCTCCCCTTTCACTTTCATCAAGAGGCTCTTTAGTTCTTCACTTTCTGCCATAAGGGTGATGTTAGCTGCATATCTGAGATCACTGATATTTCTCTTGGCAATCTTGATTCCAGCTTGTGCTTCCTCCAGCCCAGCATTTCTCATGATGTACTCTGCATATATGTTAAATAAGCAGGGTGACAATATACAGCCTTGACGTAATCCTTTTCCTATTTGGAACCAGTCTGTTGTTCCATGCCCAGTTCTATCTGTTGCTTCCTGACCTGCATACAGGTTTCTCAAGAGGCAGGTCAGATGGTCTGATATTCCCATCTCTTTCAGAATTTTCCACAGTTTTTTTGTGATCCACACAGTCAAAGGCTTTGGCATAGTCAATAAAGCAGAAATCGATGTTTTTCTGGTGCTCTCTTGTTTTTTCGATGATCCAGCGGATGTTGGCAATTTGATCTCTGGTTCTTCTACCTTTTCTAAAACCAGCTTGAACATCTGGAAGTTCATGGTTTGCATATTGCTTGCCGGGAGCCAGTACATGAGATCCCACCCATGACAAGGTCATGAGGAGAAGACCTGACAAGCAAGGCAGATCAGGACTTCAGGGATTTCGAAAAGCTGCCCTGGCGCTCACCTTAAAGATGATCTCTGTCTCTCTGATGCTTGCTGTATTAGACTACTCCCTAATTTCTGTGACACGGGTAGAAGGCCTTCCCCGATCTCTTTCCAAACAGAATCAACTTAGAACTTTAATTAATATGTCTGCTGGACAGTGGTATCCTATAAGATTATCCAGGATGAAAGGAGTGTTTCAATTTAGACCCCTTTGCTGGCATTCTAGCCTGCTTGGCAAATGCATACTAATGCACATGACTGCCCACAACACCTTAATCATAAACAGCATAAAGAACCTGATCACATAAAGGCCCTAATAGGCACAGAGCCCTTCGGGGGTGAGGAAGCCCTATTAGAGAACATAAAATATTATTCTAAACGTGGTTATAGTTAAAGATTTAGAAAAATAAAAGTTTAGAATTGTTCATTTTAACCAGGAATGCTAAACAGGGGCTGCCTCACTGGAGCTGCAGAGTCTTTGTGTGGTAAATCTTTTAGATAAATTTAACAGATACCTTCTGCAAAAGGACTGACCTTTGTGTTCATTAAAGAATAGATTACGAGATGGATGAAACTGGAGCCTATTATACAGAGTGAAGTAAGCCAGAAAGATAAATAACATTACAGCATACTAACACATATATATGGAATTTAGAAAGATGGTAATGATAACCCTATATGCAAAATAGAAAAAGAGACACAGATGTACAGAACAGACTTTTGGACTCTGTGGGAGAAGGCGAGGGTGGGATGTTTCGAGAGAACAACATCGAAACATGTATATTATCTATAGTGAAACAGATCGCCAGCCCAGGTTGGATGCATGAGACAAGTGCTCGGGCCTGGTGCACTGGGAAGACCCAGAGGGATCGGGTAGAGAGGGAGGCGGGAGGGGGATAGGGATGGGGAATACATGCAAATCCATGGCTGATTCATGTCAGTGTATGACAAAAACCACTACAATATTGTAAAGTAATTAGCCTCCAACTAATAAAAAAAAAAAAAAAAAAAGAATAGATTACGGAAAACAGCTTTGCATTCACCTAGATCAAAAAATGTCAGTAGGCCCCATGGCCAGAAGATAATGTACAAGACTCTCACAAAGAAGTATGCAGAAAACACCCTGGTTTCGTGAAGGATAAGCCGATGTAATATTAAACTATCTTCCCCTTAAAAATGTACTAACTTAGAATATAAAAGCTACGGTAAAAAATAAAGATTTGCCAGACTCGGCTGCACCCCCCGTCTGGTCACTCTCTCTCTCTTTCTCTCTCTTTCTCTCTCTCTCCCTCGCAGACTTGGCCCTATCAAGGCTGGTCTCAAGTGTCTTCTCTCGCCGACGCCGTTCATCCTGAGGGTGACCCCTGGATCCTTCCGAGGCTGGACCCCGGCAATTGCGGAAACCTGGCTTAGAGAATTTTGAGCATTACTTTACTAGCATGTGAAATGAGTGCAATTGTGCGGTAGTCTGAGCATTTTTTGGCAATACCTTTCTTTGGGATTAGAATGAAAACTGACTTTTTCCAGTCCTGTGGCCACTGCTGAGTCTTCTCTCAGCCGCTCGCCACTCCAGCACTGCTTTGAATGTTTAGAGGTTTATTTGTTATAATTTTGCTTTGAAGATATTCCTTTTGATTGGCTCTGCTTTCTTGGCAATTACTATAGCTAATTAGCCAAGTAAGTATGGAAATAAGAAAATGTAAACAACTGAACTAATATGAAGATAATATCTTTTTAGAAATTATGAATTTTATAAATATAGTAAATAATAAAGTTGGCATAATGTATACTTTGCAGATATAACATTGGTTGATTATAATTTTACTGTTTTTCACTCCAAATTTTGAATCCAGTGTAGATTTTCAGGATTCAGTCATTTAGATAAGCCCCTGGGTTTTGGGAGTTACCTTGTGTCTCAGTTGGTAAAGAATCCGCCTGCCATACGGGTTTGATCCCTGGGTTGGGACGATCCCCGAGAGAAGGGAAAGGCTACCCACTCCAGTATTCTGGCCTAGAGAATTGCATGCACTATATAGTCCATGGGGTTGCAAAGAGTCGGACATGACTGAGTGACCTTCTCTTCACTACACTTCACCCAGAACTTCCAATAGATGCTCTGGCCTTGCACAAATACTGGAGGGATGCATACCCAACAGGAAGAAAATGTGCAATGGGCAGGACACCTGAAATAGACTTTTAGTTAGGAAACAATGGAGGTTTGGATATTATTGGAGAATAAATACAAAGAGCCTTTTGCCAGAAACTCACAGGTTGTCTTTGTATCAACAAGATCTGCTTAGGACTACGGTTTTGTTTCTCCTGCTGCAAATCTGCACACTTGCTTTTGATGTGGTCTCCTTTGCTTCATTGTCTGTGTTTCCTCTCTTGCACACTTTTTTCTTTCTCACAGAGGTTCAAAGCTCTCCATTTCTCACCCCACATTGCACAAGGCACTCATTTGTCTACTGAGTCAATATCCACTCCAAGCCTAGAAGTAGACCGCTTTCTCCTGGCACTGCTACCCAGATGCCCAGCTGACTGTCTCCCACTTTGCTCAGCCACTTTCCAGGGACACCTCTCCTAGCACTGGGTCATACTGTCCCTGTCCAAATCTGAAGAGAAGAATTGCTGCCTTTTCTTCTGGAAACCTCATGGTTTAAGCAGAAAAAGGCTATCTGATTCAGGGACACCAGAAAAAAAAATGTTTCTATTAAGAATATAAAACACAATTATTTTCTGGCATTCTATTTTCACTGACTTAAGCAATCCTCCAGCCAGGAAACCTGCTATATAACTTCAACTTAACACCAGGTCTTTTTGTTTCTTAACTTTTTAGAATATTTTTAAGATTTTTTTTTTCCTCTGAAGCAAGCCATGTTTAAATGTTGCTATTGTCTTAAAAATATGGTTTCTCACTATATAAAAAGACTTGCTTGCAATCAAAAGCACATTGCCAATTGTGAGTGCACTAAACTGCTGTATAGTAAAATAGCATCTATATTATTCTGCTTACATATTTAAACTGTTCATGGCACCAAGTGATTGAAGTGGTTAGGATAATTATTGCTAATATATGTATGTTTGGGGGGATTGTGTGAAAATATATGTAATTTTAAAAGCAGCTGGAATTTAATAATAAAAGAGAAGGCAGGTGTTCTGCAGGGACGATCTATCACTCCATTATTACACCAAAATCCTGTGAAAATCCAGTTTGAAGGCTTGCAAGATTCAGTAACATAGGGCACGGATGGTTAGATCTGCTTTCAGTGACTGAGTGTAGTCAATATCTTGCTAGACCAAAGGCAGGATTCTGGCAGGACTTTTGCTCTTTTTATTTTCAACTTTGTCTTTAAATTAATGCACAATCTTCATTAAGCTCTTGATCTTTCTTTTATAATTAGATTCCTATGTAAACTGTCACAACTGTTTCAGAGGAATGATTTGAGAAAGGAGACTGATCAGAGCTCATGACTTGAATCAGTTCAGAGAAACTCTTATGAATGGACCATTTATCACCTCCAAGAGCATCCTTTGATCCTCCATTCAAATAAGAATAGTTTTAAGCTTGATTTAACTTTTTAAAAAAATAACGCTTTATGAAAGTCTTTATAGTATCAACCAATAGTCCCTAGGTTCTAGAAGAAAACAAAAATGATAGTGACTTTTTGACTGCACAGAGAAATTAGTTAGAAGTGTAACTGAGTGGTTTATAATCAATAACAACACTGAAGAAGCAAGATTACTGCAATTAGTATAATTCATATGATTCAGCCCTTGTACATTCATAAAAGTCAAGTTTCTCATGGCTGTGTGTACAAATACCGAAGAACGATGTTTCTTGGCTTCCTGTTGGATGACACAGAGAATGACATAGGATCATCAGAGCCCATACACCACGGTCTCTGGTCTGGTCAACAAGCATTCATCTATGTCTTTATTTTCCCCGAGTAAAATAGACTTGCACTTTTAAATATCCCATTGTAAAAAATCAGAATCCTGAGATTTTGTGTAATCAAATTAAAAGCCAGGTAAACTTTAGATATTTATTACTAGAGAACAAAAGAGGGGTTGTTAGTAGCAGAGGAGTTGAACAAGGGGGTAAGCTTGTGGCTGCTTAATAATTGCCAAAATAATATCAATAAGAACAATTCTTACAGATGGGAAGTATGGAGGCCTATTTACAAGTTCTCTTTACCCACGGTTTTACTTCTGAGTCAGTCGAATTATACTAATATCTGATTGCCTATTTGTAAAAAACCAACAATATTTAAAAAAACCAACCATCTGTACACCCTTCTCCCATCAGATCTCCCTCTCTCCCTGGAGCAGAGGCTTTTTCAATCAGACCCTCCCTGGCTTCCCACCACTTACCCTCAGCTCCTACACAAATCCCGGTCTCCTGCCACACGTTTCCCCTCTGTTTTATCTCCCTGACTTGGCATAGACGAATTACTTAGTGTGGGAAGCTGTGGTTCTACTTCCCACAAGTACTCTGTACTCACGTTCAAGGTCCAGGGCACACACTTCCTCCAGCCTGAAAGCTTCACAGACTCTTTCAGACAGAAGCCTTCCTGCCAACCTCTCCTCCTCCTAGCAGGGTTGTCTAACAGCTGTGATGGACATGCACCTACTCCACTCTCCACTCAGGCTCTGGGGTGGTGGGGGCGGTTCACCTACATCATGCTCTCATGAGCTTTGCCTATGATGACCAGTCGGAACATTTGTGCTACATAAACATCTTCATATTAATACAAGTGACTGGAATAATCTTTACATGTCAATGTTTGCATCTATTAAATTGTCTTCACCTTCACTCATATATTCCTGATTTAGCCCTAATGCAGTTCCTATAAACCTAGGTCTATGAAACCAGATCATGAACATTTACCCCAAGAAACCTAAAGTTGTAAAGAACCTTAGCTATTACAGAGTTCAATTTCAGCTACTATTTTCCAGATGAGGAAATGAAAACCCAGAGAGGAACAGAGATTTGCCCAAGGTGCGGGGACTCAGACACTATCTTAACTTCAAGGGCACCTATTTTTACTGTCAGGGAAGACCCTGTCTCCACTCCACACCCCCCAATCACCATAAGACTCTCTTTCAAAAGAGCATGGATAAGTTAGAGGAATATTGTTAAATATTAGCAAACCAGGAAGGAAAAGATAAGATCAAAAGACATGCCTGTGTCCGGGCACATCATGCAGTTAAACACACATGACAATCCGAGCTTCCTCTGTTCCTGCCTTCCTGAGCTGCGGTCACTCCGCGGGGCTTCCCTGGGAGCTCAGCTGGTAAAGAATCTGCCTGAAAAAAAAAAAAAAAAAAGAATCCGCCTGCAATGCAGGAGACCCAAGTTCGATTCCCGGGTCAGGAAGATCCACTGGGAGAAGGGATAGACTACCCACTCCAGTATTCTTGGGCTTCCTTGGTGGCTCATCTGGGAAAGAATCTGCTTGCAATGCGGGAGACCTGGGTTTTATCCCTGGGTTGGGAAGATCCTCTGGAGAAGGACAGGCTACCTACTCCAGTATTCTGGCCTGGAGAATTCCATGGACTGTATAGTCCATGGGGTCGCAAAGAGTAGGACACGACTAAGCGACTCACACAGTGTGAAGATTCAAGCCTCAGTCACAGGCCTGCCTGCTTCTCCACTTTGTTCAGTGGACTTCTGTAGTTCTTATAATTCCCATCGGTAGATTATACCTTGTGTATTGATGATGTACCCACAAGACACATCTGGATGCAGGACTAGAACTAACCCAGAGAGGTCTGCAAGGCCAGGGCATGTAATAGTTAAATAAATATTTGAACCTGTGCTGATGACTGCTACCGAGTCCTTAAACTGTAGGCAGAACCTTGAAAATGGAGTGGCAGCTCAGAGACGTCGGTGGAGCCTCCTGGGACACAGGCTGACCACAGGGCCTGCACTGAGAAGCCAAGGTCAAGGATGAAAGCAGCAGACCTGGACCACAGGAGGAGTGAAAACATGGTGTCAGCGCGTGAGGGACACCTGAAAACAAACGGTGGGCTTTTACTTTTATGCAGGGCTCTCCTAGACACAGACATCAGTGACTGGCTTATTCAGTTCCAATCAGTAAGAGTTGCATAACTGCCTGTTTCACAGAGCCTTCTCATTAAATCAGAATTTAGAGATGATGGGCCATGTAGCTAACTCACTGTGGCAGAGACATTCACACATCTGACCCTCAACAGTTTCAAATTCTGATTTTAGAAAGACAATTACTGGAGTTAAATCATTAGACAACAGCCTTGAAGCTCTTTAATGGACATTTCTGAGCACCAAGAAGAAAAGTCTGAAGAGATGTGTACAGGTGGCGGTGTTTAAAATGGTGTGATAAATTGTGTAATTCAGCGAGACACTGAGAAAAAGATGTCCATCTGTGGTAAGTGTGTGGCAATGGTTAAGATGAAGGAAGAAATTACATTGAAAGGATACACGTTTGTCAAGAGAGATGATATGGACCTCAAAGCAAACCCTGGTCTAAAAGCACTGACTCCCTGGTTAATGCACCTATGCTGGAGGTTTCATTTAGGAGTATATTTCCACAGTCTGGGACAAAATTCTAAACACAGAAAGGAGAATCAGAGCAGCTTTTATTAAGAAGAGGAGCAGTGTGTACAGGGTTTAATTAAAGCTACTTGAGAAAGCAGAGAGCTAATGCAGACCCTGTCTGAATTTTCAACAACTGTCTCCTCCCAAATGTCTCCCTAATATATCATCAGATTATATAATCAGTACATCTTCTTTTTGTAACACCAGGAGTTCATTGCCTTATGAAAAAAAAAATAGTGTTCTGAACATGGTGTGAGTATGTAGACATATACATGTCTTTAGGGCAGGAAAGAGCATCATTTTGCCATTGAAGTGTTCAGATTGTAAACCATCATTCATTCTCTGCTCCAGTTTTCTCTTCTGTCCTGTCTCTGTATTTACTCATTCAACCACTCAGTATTTTCAAGTTCCTGGTATTAGCGTTCCTGGTAATGAGGGTGAGGGGATGAATACAACACAGACCCTTCCCTCTCGGAGATCACAGCAGGATGAGCAGACACACAGACAAGCTGATCAAAGCCAGTTGTCACAAAGCAAGTGCTGGATCCTCTGAGACCACAGAAGATGGAGATTATTGTCCTCACTGGCTTGGGCAGCTGCAACAAGGCATCATAGACAGAGAGGCTTAAATAGCAAACATTCATTTCTCTCATTTCTGAGGCTGGAAGTCCAAGATCAAGCCTCAGCATGGTCAAGTGTCTGGTGAGGGTCCTCTTCCTTGTTCAAAGAAAGCATCTTCTGTGTTCTCATGGGTGGAAAGGATGGGGGAGCTCTTGGGGCTGTCTTATGAAGGCACTGACCCCATTCATGAAGCCTTTGCCCTCATGGACCTAACCATCTCCCAACAACCTTACTTGCTGATGCCATCCCCTTGGGGTTAGGATTCTAATAAATGCACCTGAGAAGGACATAGGCTTTCAGTCTATAGCAGTCATCTCGATAGACTTCCCAGATGAAATGATATTTATTTGGATTTTAAGAGGAGCGGCTTGGAGTAATAGAAATAGCAGGATTTTGTAGTCAGAAACTTGTGTTTCAATCATCTGACATTTGGGAAGAAAATCTCTCTGAACACTCCATTCATAGCTGCTCAATGCAGGTGACGATGCAGGAAATGATGGGAATGTGTGACAGCAAGGGTGGTAGATACTTGGCTATAACATGTAGCAGAATTAACACTAGTTACAGTCAAAAGAGACAGAGAGCATGGGGAAGGGAAGAAAAGGTAGACAGAGATAGCAGACTGCAAACCCCCGGATGAGGAGAAAGAATGGCCCTCCTGTGGAAGGGCAAGTGTTGTGTAGTTCTGTGCCCTCCACACGTGGTGGGATGGGGCCAGTGGAGCTGAAACATTGGGAGGGAGCCAGATGGTGAGGGTCATGCATGCCCCGCTGCGGGGGAAGAAAATTCTTCAGCAGATAATAAGAAAGCAATAGAGGGGTTTGCAGAAGAGATTGGTGCAATCAGGTTTGCGCTTGAGAAAGATGACCTGAGCATTCAGAGCACAGAGTGACTAGAGTTGGTGAAACTGGGTCTGGGGAAACAATCAGGCAGTCATCAGAGACAGTGAAGGAGCCGTCTAGGTCAGCGTGTGTGGGATAAATCAGAGGCGTGTCATGGGCAGTATCGTCAGGTGGACTGCGGAGGGTGATGGAGAAAGGCTTCTGTGTGAGCCTCAGCTCTCCAACTTGACCCATTGCCAGTGCCCACATCTGAGATGGAAAAGGGATAGATAGTGATGGAGGGGAGATTAATCCACTTCTGTGCTTGTGGAGTCAGAGTGACCTGTTGGGTGTTTGGGCAAGAGCACACAGAGACCACGAGAGAGGTCGGCTCATGCATAGCGACCTAGGGATGCTCAGTGTCTCTATGGCAACTGGGAATTGGTGCATGGATGATGCAGCTTTATTCTGTTCATATGACATAATCTTTGATGTGACCACATTTAAATTCAAATAAAATTCGCATTTCAAAGACATATCACAACAATCATCAATTTGCAATCACAAAACCAATTCAGGATTACCATTAATTTTACCAGACAGGATCCAAAGGAAACTTCAGAACATTTGTACCTGCTCTCAGTCTTTAACTGCCTAAACCACTTGCTTAGGAAGGTCCTAGAGCTGCTAACATCACTTTTTGGTCTGATAGGTCACATCTCATTAGTGGTATTAAATATATTGCTGTGTTATTAATGATGCTATTAATATAGTCAGGTTTTAATATTGCAAACATTCATTTCCAAGTCATAAAAGTCAAATAATTCATACCAAACCTCCTGACAGAAACGAAATTCAAGTCTAGTTTGTTTGATGCTAAACCCCACTCCTGTTACACTTGTCAGGCATCCATCATGTAAGTTTTATAGAACAGGAATTGGAAAGGAAAACCCATAGTTTTTTTCTGCTACTATGTAAAAACAAGTCTTAGTCTGGGTCATAAATTTGTCTTTTTGTTGTGAAATAACTTAAACAACATTTCTCATGTGACTCAAAATTCCTGAGATATTTGAATTAAAGTCAGAATTTGGTGAGAGAGGAGAGACATGGAGGAATATTTAATGATGCCCACCCACCAATTCTAAAGCTTAGCATCATGATAGTCAAGGCTTACAGCTTTAGACCACACTATTGCATTTGTTTTAGTTTTCTCCAGTACACTAACTTTGTTTTTGAGAGCCCAAGAGATAAACTGGGCTTCCCAGGTGGCACAGAGGTATAGAATCCACCTGCCAATGCAAGAGATTGCAGCTTCAATACCTGGGTTGGGAAGATCTCTTGGAGAAGGAAATGGCAATCCACTCCAGTATTCTTGCTTGGAAAATTCCATGGACAGAGGAGTCTGTTGGGCTATAGCCCGTGGGGTCACAAAGAATCAGACACAACTGAGTGAGCACAGAGAGATAAACTGGCTCTGGGGTTAAATCTGCCCCCAGTTATCAACGCACCAGTTCTGAGAAGTGTCCCTGGAAACTGTGAGTTGCTGGGAATCAGAGTGTAGATAAAGGATCGTGCAGAAAAGCCACAGATGTGCCCCTCATGGTCTCTTTCAGTGCAACTGTGTTTGCCAGACAGATGATACTCTCTCCCAAGAGGTTACTACTGCTTCTGCTAAGTCACTTCAGTCATGTCCGACTCTGTGCGACCCCATCCCTGGGATTCTCCAGGCAAGAACACTGGAGTGGGTTGCCATTTCCTTCTCCAATGCATGAAAGTGAAAAGTGAAAGTGAAGTCACTCAGCCATGTCCGACTCTTCGTGACCCCATGGACTGCAGCCTACCAGGCTCCTCCATCCATGGGATTTTCCAGGCAAGAGTACTGGAGTGGGGTGCCATTGTGTCCCAAGAGGTTAACTTTCTCTAAATGATGAGCATTGTGTTTTCAGTATGGTTTTGATATTAATTAACACAATCCTTTAGAAACATTTAACTGTGTAAGCATTTTTCTCATTTAAAAACATAGAGCCTACAGCAATAATTTATTTCTACTAATAGAGTTAAGTCTTCCAATTGGGTATAAATTAAAAAGTTGTTATTTCTAGAAGATTTGTGTGGAAAAACTGATTAAAGAGTTCCATCACTGGTGTCAGGGACAAGGTTATATCTTCCTTCTTGTGCATTCATAGGTTTAGGAGTCAGTTCACTGTGTTAAACTGCAAATGCATCTCACTGGAAGGTGTTCATTGCTTCTAGTGCCAGTGAGACCAGGTAACTTACAAGATGTTGAACGAGCCTGATTCAGGAAGTGGTAGGCAGAGAAAAAGTAGGGAATTTATTCTTTTGGTTCAGTCCTATAATTATTTATTTATGCCATAAACATGTATATATATGTGTGTTTGTGTATCCATGGACTTCTCTGGGGGCTCAGTGGTAAAGGATACACTTGCTAAAGCAGGAGATTCAGATTCGATACCTGATCCGGGAAGATCCCCTGGAGAAGGAAATGACAACCCATTCCAGTATTCTTGTCTGGAGAGTTCCCTGGACAGAGGAGCCTGGTGGGTTACAGTCCATGGTGTCACAAAGAATTGGACACACCTGAGTGACTAACATTTCCACTTTTTCATATACGTGTGTGTGTGTGTGTGTGTGTGTGTGTGTGTGTGTATAATCCTTAATATATAAATAGATGGGAGTGGGGAGATGGGGAAAATATTTGGATTCATCAGTTTTTCTTTCAGACATTTATAGGCATTCTGATTTCCATTCCCATATGTAAAGTAGCTCATGGAAGCCAAATAAATGTTTTCTTAAATGTTCCATTCTAATATGAGTTCAATGCCCTTTGAAGGTATTGATGTGTGATAAGCACTGTGTTGGAAGTTCGTGACATTGTACAGGAGACAGGGATCAAGACCATCCCCAAGAAAAAGAAATGCAAAAGGGCAAAATGGTTTTCTGAGGAGGCCTTACATACAGCTATGAAAAGAAGAGAAGCAAAAGGCAAAGGAGAAAAGGAAAGAAATACGTATTCAAATTTAGAGTTTCAAAGAATAGCAAGGAGAAATAAGAAAGCCTTCTTCAGCGACCAATGCAAAGAAATAGAGGAAAACAATAAAATGGGAAAGACTAGAGATCTCTTCAAGAAAGTTAGAGATACCAAGGGAACACTTCATGCAAAGATGGGCACAATAAAGGACAGGAATGGTATGGACCTAACAGAAGCAGAAGATATTAAGAAGAGGTGGCAAGAATATACAGAAGAACTATCCAAAAAGATCTTCACAATCCAGATAATCATGATGGTGTTATCACTCACCTAGAGCCAGACATCCTGGAATGTGAAGTCAAGTGGGCCTTAAGAAGCATCACTATGAACAAAGCTAGTGGAGGTGATTGAATTCCAGTTGAGCTATTTCAAATCCTTAAAAATGATGCTATGAAAGAGCTGCATTCAGTATGCCAACAAATTTGGAAAACTCAGCTGTGGCCACAGTACTGGAAAAGATCAGTTTTCATTCCAATCCCAAGAAAGGCAATGCCAAAAAATGCCAAAAAAAAAAAAAAAAGCAAAAAACTACTGCACAATTCCACTCATCTCACACGCTAGCAAAGTAATGCCCAAAATTCTTCAACCCAGGCTTCAGCAGTACGTGAATCATGAAATTCCAGTTGTTCAAGCTGGATTTAGAAAGGGCAGAGGAACCAGAGATCAAATTGCCACCATCCACTGGATCATCGAAAGAGCAAGAGAGTTTCTGAAAAATATCTACTTCTTTTTTGTTGACTACACCAAAGTCTTTGACTGTGTGGATCACAACAAACTGTGGAAAATTTTTAAGAGATGGGAATACCAGACCACCTGACCTGCCTCCTGAGAAATCTGTATGCAGGTCAAGAAGCAACAGTTAGAACTGGACATAGAACCACAGACTGGCTGCAAATCAGGAAAGGAGTACATCAAGGCTGTATATTGTCATCCTGCTTATTTAACTTATATGCAGAGTACATCATGAGAAATGCTGAGCTGGATGAAGCACAACTGGAATCAAGATTGCTGGGAGAAATATCAATAACCTTAGATATGCAGATGACACCTCTCTTATGACAGAAAGCGAAGAAGAACTAAAGAGCCTCTTGATGAAAGTGAAAGAGGAGAGTGAAAAAGTTGGCTTAAAACTCAACATTCAGAAAAAAAAGATCATGGCATCTGGTCCTATCACTTCAAGGCAAATAGATGGGAAAACAATGGAAACAGTGACAGACTTTATTTGGGGGCGAGGGGCTCCAAAATCACTGCAGATGGTGGTTGCGGCCATGAACTTAAAAGATGCTTACTCCTTGGAAGAAAAGTTCTGACCAACCTAGATAGCATATTAAAAAGTAGAGACATTACTTTGCCAACAAAATTCTGTCTAGTCAAGGCTATGGTTTTTCCAGTAGTCATATATGAATGTGAGATTTGGACTATAAACAAAGCTGAGCACCAAAGAATTTATGCTTTTGAACTATGGTGTTGGAGAAGACTCTTGAGAGTCCCTTGGACTGCAAGGAGATCCAACCAGTCAATCCTAAAGGAAATTAGTCCTGAATATTCATTGGAAGGACTGATGCTGAGGCTGAAACTCCAATCCTTTGGCCACCTGATGTGAAGATCTAACTCATTGGAAAAGACCCTGATGCTGGGAAAGATTGAAGGCAGGAGGAGAAGGGGATGACAGAGGATGAGATGGTTGGATGGCATCACTGACTCAATGGACATGAGTTTGAGTAAACTCCAGGAGTTGGTGATGGACAGGGAGGGCTGGCATGCTGCAGTCCATGGGGTCTCAAAGAGTCAGACACAATTGAATGACTGAACTGAACTGAAGCAATGTGTCTGGTGGGTTCTGTCTCCACGGATACAGTCATCTTCCATCTCCTGCAAACAAGCTCTATTGCAGCAGGTCTCAATCAGAAGCACTCACCTCCCAGGAGACATTAGACAAAATGAGGTGACATTTTTGATTGCTTCTACTAGAGGTTAAGGGGATGATGTTGGTTCCTAGTGTAGAACCCAAGATGCTGCTAAAGCCCAATAATATACAGGACAACTACCCCTCCACAATAAAGAATGATCCAGTTCAAAACGGTGCCCTATGTTCTTCATCATTTTGGGTAAATGACTACACAGAGTTAATTCTTAGATTTGTCTCCACTGGAGTTTAAGCTTAGAGGGTGGTCATGTGATAAGAGGGATAGAAATATGCTCCATCTTAATAGGGCCAGTTTCAATAAAACTTCCATCTGGCTTCCCTGCTGAGGCCTGCGGAAGCCTTAAAGAACACATTTATTATGGCTTGTGCAGCATCTAGCAGGGGAGAGCTCCAACTGAGTATTTATTGAATTTGGCACAAGCACTGGTTTTTGTTGGATGTTTGCATATAATTTTATTAATTCAACTTTTACCATATTCCAATATTTTTGGTTAACATGGGACTTTAAAATTAGTGGGCCATCTGCTTTAGATGTTGCAGAGTACTTGCTGCCAACAATTTGGAAAGATTCAAAGTATGCGATGTGCATATTGCCTCAGGAGAATAAATAAAATAATTAAAATGTTGCATTTACTATTGTCCAACTGAGTTTTCAAAACTCTGATTTTCAATTTTTGCTAACAAGTCTAATGAACATTTAAATAAGAAAGTACATTTTGATATGCAGTTTTCTACAGAGAGATGTTTGTTTGAGTACTCTCCTATACTGTGTGGGTGCTTCAACATCAAGAAAACTTCTCATTCAATGTGGATTTTAATAATGTTGGGTGTATAAGATAGTTTAAATTTGCTGAGACAAATCATGTGCACATGTGTTCTTTACCATTTACTTACATGGGTCAGAGATATCTTGATGTTTTAAGTGTACTAATTTGATGAATCAGGTTAAGGCATACTCTAACACTTGGACACATGGCATTTCCAGGGAACTGTCTAAAGTTGAAGAATTCCAATGCAGTCAATCTTCTGCTCAAGTATTTCTTCCACAGGAGTGACCATGCTGAGCAACTTTCTAAAGTAGATCCCCTGTCCTCTCTGTGTCTGCCTCACTGTGCTTTCTTTCTTTCCATTGCAATTACTAGTTCTAACTTTATAGCATATGTGTATTTGCTTAGTTTCTGTTCTATTTTCCCCACTGTACATGTGTAATTCACTGAAAGTACATTTCTTTTCTGTTTGCTATTTTATCCCGCGAAACTATAGAGTGTCTGGCATTAGCTAAAGGCAAAATAAAAATGTTTGCAATGAATTTTAAGGTGAACAAAATTTTATAGATATGAACAGTAATAATAACAGCTTAAATGTATGGACCATTCATTTTGCGCCAGATGTGTTATGTTGTATCTTGTTTAATGCCTATCACAACCCACTGCGGAAGGGTATATTAATATTCCCAATTTGCAGATTAGAAAGCCAAAACCCAACAAAGTTTGGGACTTTTCCCATCTAGAAATGAGCAGGTAAGATTTTCACCCAAGATTTTGATTCTGGAACCCGCAAATCTAACACTTATGCAACAGTCCTTTCCTAGTAGATGAGGTTGACCTTCGAGTTAGAACTTAACCATATTTATCAGCATCTTAGATGTAATAAAAATGCATTTGTTTATACAACAGCTATTAATAGGCAGTGCATGAAGAACTGTGATGTGACAGTTATAATGAACTGAGATTTTCTGTATCCTCTCTCTCTGCAGGCTCAGTCTCTCAGTCATGTCTGACTCTTTGCAACCCCATAGACTGTAGCCAACAAGGTTCCTCTGCCCATGGAGTTTCCCAGACAACAATACTGGATTGGTTTGCATTCCCTTCTCCAGGGGATCTTCCCGACCCAGGGATCAAACCCGTGTCTTCTGTGGCTCCTGGACTGCCAGGTGGATTCTTTCCCACTGAGCCACCTGGGGAGCTCCTCTCCCCTCTCCACTTAGAGACAAATAATTTAGCTCTGGTCACCAAGAAACTCTCAAATAATCTTCCTCCAAAGGAGCACAGAAGCACTGTATCCTGAGCATATGTATATTTGGCAACCGAATCAGCATATTTGCTTCTTTCTTCCCGAATTCCATCCCAACCCTACCGATTTAGGTGTTCTGCAGGTGAGACCCAGGTGATTCTGATCACACTTGTTCAAACACTGGGGAAGGAAAATATCCTGGAAATGTCACACCAGTCTCGCTGATGGAGATCCAGCAAGTATGTGAATGTTTTATAATTCTATAATAAAATACATTGCACTTTCCTTTCCAAGCTAGTTTGGCTCCGTGGTTGGTTTTACAAAACTGTTCTTTCTCTAGAAAGTCGTTTATTCTCATTGTTCCTAGAAAGACTGGTGACGCCCCTAATATCTGCTTCTGCCTGTGTTTATGCTAAGTTAGATACTATACCAGTGCTGCTTGTGTCCCACAGATGCATGCAGCAGTTTATTGAAAACAAGACCATCTTAGAAACTGCTAGACTTAATACCCTTCTCTGGTAGCTCAGCTGGTAAAGAATATGCTTGCAATGCAGGAGACCCTGGTTCAATTCCTGGGTCAGGAAGATCCACTGGAGAAGGGAAAGGCTACCCTCTCCAGGATTCTGGCCTGGAGAATTCAGTCCACGGGGGTCACAAAAAGTTGGACACAACTGAGCGACTTTCACTTTTACTTTAGACTTAATGAAATTTCTTCAAGCAGAATCAATCAACTGAGGTTTTTTCTGATACTCTAATATTTCTAGCATGCTACAGATGTAAAGAGATGAATGTTTAGAACTTGCTAGAACATTAATCCATTATTAAATGTCTTTTAAATATTCAATAATTTATATCAACATTTTAATTGCCATCATCCCCAAATTAATGCACTGTTGCTGTTTTAATTTGGAGGACTATTGCTCCCTCACTGCATTTGTTTGCTCAGTTTGTAGAAAGATTGCCAAGTTTTGATCTGCTCCATGGTTCCAACCAGTGATCTTCACAACATGATTCATTACTCATAATAAAATTTGACAAGACCATGGAGTCATCAGGGAGAACCACCGATGAGATTGGAAACACCACTTAAGACACAAACTATGCAATTATTGTATTAAAGGCCTGGAGTCACAGACACACCCATGGTGACCGCAGTAATCGTTATAGTAGTATCAAAAGGGTTTTTGCTTATATGATTGAATTTGGTGTTCTCAGTTTTTTAATTTGCATCTGTATTTTTTGGCAATTGACATAAAAGTATTTGACACTCAGTTGTCTCTCTTCATATAACTTGCACATGATAGAAATGAGACTGGAAACTTTGCTGTGTGTGTGTGTATGTTTAAATGAACACACTGGTGCTCTTGTTTATCTGAAACATATTAATTTACCTGAACAAATATATATTGATAAAGGTAATTTTTCTCCTACTTTTTCACTTTTACAACTTTCGAAAGTTTTCCCTTTTTGTCAGTGTTCATCTTTATCAATCAATTTTCATGAACCATGTCAAAAGAATTAGAAGACTAGATAGTGGTTTAATCCATAGGCTTTTTAGTTAAAAAAAAAAGTTATTTTATAATAGCATCTCCATGAGGAAAAAAAATAGACTCTGTGAGTTTATATCACTCTTTTCTGACCCCAAACTATTTCAAATGACTTTATAACTATTCACAGCAGACCCAGTTGAGGCTGAGAAGAAATGGTAGGGGAATAAAGTTTTCAGAATTTGCTTACTTTGTCTCTTACCATGGTAATATATCTTACTAACTTAACCTAGGGGAAAAAAGATGATGTCATTTAAAAAATAATCTATATTTCTTTGATTATACCTAAAGTAAAAACTGTGGTTACAGCAGGGATTCCCAAAGTGGTGTCTACACTCAAACCCCCAGGGGAGGACAGGTCCCTGAGATGCTTTTAGGGACCCTGAGAGGTAGAAAGTATTTTAAAAGAAACCTAACATGCAATTTGCCTTTTAAATTGTGTTGGCATTTGCCCCGATGTGGTAAAAGCAATAACATTTGGAACAGAATAGTTAGTTACTGCTTTATGGAAGACTTACTACAGTCCATGATAATAAGAAAATACTTCTTGAAAATTTACAAAGCAACAAGTTGAATTTTTAGAACAAAGATTTGCTGCTTAAACAAATAGCATGCATATTTCAACTGGAATGATTTGTGAGAAGCAGTGTTATAGTCAGACCTATCTGGGGTGGAATCCTCGTGTGTCCATTAAACTCTGTGAACATGGTGAGTTACTAAAATTTCTCAGCCTCAGATTCTCCTTCAAATGAGGATAATGCTTTAAAACATGGGGTTATTGTGAACATCATGATAATAAATATATATAAGTACCCAGTGTTATTCACAATAGCAAAGATATGGGAACGACCCAAATGCTGATCAAAGGATGAATGGATTAAAAGGATGTGGTATGTATTATACAACAGAATATTACCCAGCCCTGAGAAAAGAAGATATTCTTTAAAGAGTACGTATTGTAATGAGTAGTAAATAATCCATAGAGATAAAATTGTCAATTATCTGTCTATATGAACACAGAAAATAATATTGCATTATAATAGCATAATGTGATAAACATTGTTGCATCAATTGTATTACAATATACAGATGTATCACATCACCTATCTTAAACTTATACAATGTTACATGTTAAATTTATTCAATACAATAAAAACCCTGCAGATTACCTAGACTATGAAATTCAGCAAGAATGATTTTCTCTTTCTACTCCCTTTCTCCAAATGAATGACCATAAATCCTACCAAGAATTCTTTCACAGTAATTGTTTATTAAAATTTTTAACAGAACATGTGATTTCGAAAGGATGATTGGTTAGGTACTGACATAAATACAATGCTTTTGCTACCAAAAACTTGCTGCTACCTGCAAAGGATTTTGACCCAAAATTTATGTCTTTCTAGAAAATTCCTTCCTAAGTCACTCCTAACAGCTGCTTGATTAGCAATGAGTTTGTATACGACATGTGGCCTTGAAATGCTTGGCTCTATGTCTCCTCAGAGTAAAGTGAGTTGCTGTTTTTACATCTCCCCTCTTTTGGAAAAGTAAAACACAGACTCAGATACTACAAAGCTTTGTTCTTCTGTTACTTTGCATAGTTTGTCTAACAGCTGCTTGATTAGCAATGAGTTTGTATACGACATGTGGCCTTGAAATGCTTGGCTCTATGTCTCCTCAGAGTAAAGTGAGTTGCTGTTTTTACATCTCCCCTCTTTTGGAAAAGTAAAACACAGACTCAGATACTACAAAGCTTTGTTCTTCTGTTACTTTGCATAGTTTGTCTAACAGCTGCTTGATTAGCAATGAGTTTGTATACGACATGTGGCCTTGAAATGCTTGGCTCTATGTCTCCTCAGAGTAAAGTGAGTTGCTGTTTTTACATCTCCCCTCTTTTGGAAAAGTAAAACACAGACTCAGATACTACAAAGCTTTGTTCTTCTGTTACTTTGCATAGTTTGTCTAACAGCTGCTTGATTAGCAATGAGTTTGTATACGACATGTGGCCTTGAAATGCTTGGCTCTATGTCTCCTCAGAGTAAAGTGAGTTGCTGTTTTTACATCTCCCCTCTTTTGGAAAAGTAAAACACAGACTCAGATACTACAAAGCTTTGTTCTTCTGTTACTTTGCATAGTTTGTGTAAATAGCTCACTGTTCATTTCCTGGGACTAGAGGAAAACAAGCCCTTAGCATGTGGTTGGTGCCAACAGGTGACGACTGATCAGAAGGAAACGTTTTCTATCTGAATTAGGTCAATGCACCCCCCAGGAGTCTGTCTTCTGTATGCAACTCTTATCTTCAGGTTTGGGTCTTTTGCCACTAAGTGGGCTGGATGCAGAGATGAGATTAAGATCCTTTGAAATCCTCCAGAGTTGGTGGGATGTCTGATGTCTACAGGAGGCAACCATAACTCAAGAGTTCCCTCTTCTGGGAAGTGTGATAATAATTCTGATCTACAGAGCAATGGCATAAATGAGCATGGATCAATGTACACCCATGGCTGGCCCAATAAGCCTACTGAAGATACAATTTTCTGCTTAGATCTGAAGTTGTGTTTTGCATCCTCATTGAAAAGAATGCATGCTGAATGGGTTTCTTGCTGGGAAAGAGAACATGTGACCTCAAGGAAACAACTCAGACCCTGTTTATGAGGATAGGCTGCACTCCTGGGTCAGATAGACCCAGCTCACACCTGTGCCCACTCCTCCCCCGAGTGGGAGGAATGTCTTTAA